>NC_142934.1:16274082-16329082 GCF_046866305.1 Octopus bimaculoides | reverse complement strand
GGCTTTGCAACAGCATAGTCTCAGGTTCAGTTTTACTGTACAACACCTTCAACAAGCATCATCTAATATAGCCCTGAGAGTCAATAACAGAGTTCTGAATGGAACTGGAAGAAGAAAATTCTATGGAAGCACACTGAGTGTGTGTATGTAAACACACACACGCACTAGAGACATCACTCAGCTGAAAATTAGAATTATCTCCCCTCCTCCATCACCCTGAAATCCCCACAATGCATCTGGCTTTTTTTTTTTATTCTTTAATGGGGAAAAGAATGGAGGAGGCCTGTTAAGGGTTTCAATGTAAATGACATAACTGCATAAAACAATTCATTCATGAACAACAGTTTTATTGGATTACATAAATAGACCTTATGCATGCACACACATTCACATGTATATAAAATGTGCGTGTGTGTGTATTGTGTATGTGTGAACAAATATAAATATACACAGATACATAAATACATACCTATACACACACACAAATACATAAGTCTTCCACAGCCCAGTTTTTGTCTACAAAATTCCATTCACAAGTTATTGGATAACTCTTGGCTGCAGTAGATACTTATAAAGTGCCGTGCATTGGAACTCAATCTAAAATAGTGATCATAAAGCAAACAGGTGCCTCAAACCCATGTCCTACACCTGTGAGCCAGATGGTAATCCCAACAGCATACCAACTGAGCCACTCTGCATTTATTCCCACACAGACACACTACAGCCCATCCTGACACATTAGAAGCACTAGTATATAGTGAAGTGGAGGGGGTGGTCCATCCCAGGCGGCACTTTTATGGGGGCAGCACCACTTCTGGATCTGCTGTAGGAAATATGCATTTTTGGGGAGAGGCCAAGGGGCATAAAACTGAAGGTCAGCCGCAGGAGGTACACACTCTAGCTACACTAGTGATTAGAGGAAACTACTTACAAGTTCTTTAGTCTGTACCCGGGTGGAATCTTCCAGATAGATGTGGAGTATCTCACAAGCGTTCCTCATATCTGCTGACAGCTCAAATCTAAAGATAGAGATAGAAAAAGAAATACAAAGACACTACAGAATTGGTTTTGAAATTATAAACATTCTAGTGTGTGTGTGTGTGTGTGTGTGTGTGTGTGTGTGTGTGTGTGTGTGTGTGTGTGTGTGTGTAGTTGATGATTAACTCAGTTGCTGTTCATTTAGTTGCTTCTACAGTTCGAAGCCATGTGCATTCAATCAAGCACCACTGAGGTGACGAATGAGAAGTGGTTGTAGTAGGTTGGTCATATATATGAATAGTTCTCAACCAGCATGCATATGGAGGCCCAGGGTCCATATAAGATCTTTGGGGGTCCAGACAAGCAAAATAGTAAACTGAGGGTCAACAGTAGCACATCAAGGGTCTATGAAAAAATTTTTGTTTTAGTCGTATTCATTGCAAGAAACAGCTGTTTTACATAGCTTTAACATATGTCTGGCCACCGAAACGTGTCCTCTCAGAGAGTGCTATATTGCAAGTAAACATGAGAAAACAAAATAAGAATTTGGAAAGAAGTCTCTATAAAACTAGGTTTTAAACCTTGAATGGCTATAGGGGTCCACCAGAATAAAATAGTAATCAAAGGGGTTCATTGATAAAAAAACTAGCTGAGAACCACTGTTACATATCATGAAACTCTGAACAGCAATAGGGTGGATCATCAACTATCCAAATAAACACAAAATCTACATCATTTTAAGTACAATTTGAGCAAAAATATTGATACATACATATATTAATATTGCATTATAAAGTAATACAGATCCATTTCAGCTGATTTAGTCAATTAGTCTCACATACGAGTTAGAAAGGTAACCTAAGACACCACTCATCAAGGGAATTCATATGGAAAATATGGCAAATTCCCTTCTGATATAGTTGGCATACCAGCACCTCTGATGAGTGCCATCTTAGGTTGCCCATAAGTCATGAAAAAAACTGATTGGTAAAAATCACCTGAAATAAATTTATAATACTGTTGTATAAATAGTGATATAACCACTTTATTGATAAATATACAAGTTTTTTCCTTTTTTTTTTTCTGACAGATGGATTCTTGATTCCTAGACAACTCTCTTTCTCTTTCTCTCTCTCTCTCTCTCTCTCTCTCTCTGTATATATATATATATATATATATATATATATATATATATATATGAATTTTACATATAGATGTATGCAAGTGTGTGTATATATACACATAGAGATGTATGCATATGCGTGTTGCGTATGTATAATACAAATATATATATATATATATTTATATATATATATATGCATACACATATAGATGTATGTATGTGTTGTGTGAGCATATATATATATATATATATATATATATATACGTATGTATGTATGAATTATATATATAGATGTATGTGAGTGTCTGTGTATACACATATAGATGTATGCATATGCGTGGTGTGTATGCATGTATTATATATATATATATATATATATACATACATTAGATATATTCAGGTGTTGTGTGTGTTTATTTATATATATATATATATGTATATATATATATATATATATATATATATACACACACATACATAAAGACTCACTCATACACACACATGATTAAAAATGTGTGTGAAGTAGAATAGCAATGACCTGATTGTTTACATCAAAATACTTTGACACAGAATATTAATATATATATATATATATATATATATATATATATATATATATATATATATATATTTATTATTACAAAATAATAATAATAATGTAAGTTATTCTACGAGGATTTTTAATGTCAACCTTGGTACAGTTTTACTCATTCACTGATTCCAGTTAGTGGTGGGTGGCAGGAACATTTTTCACATTTTACATTGTTGATGGAAATGAGGAAGGGCGACATGAGGTCCCAATTAGCCAGGGGCTGGGAAGTGGTAAAGCAGGAGATGGTAAAAAGATTTGGAGCGGAGGGGGTGGGGGTGTTAAGGTGGGATGGCCATTTTCAGGTTGGTAGAAAGGTCCTTGAGAACATATTTGATGATTTAATATGTGAATATCTTTGATTATAGATCATGATTAGGGGTCAACCTTATCTCTCTCTTTACTTGTTTCAGTCAATTGACTGCGGCCATGCTGGGGCACCGCCTTTAGTCGAGCAAATTGACCCCAGGGCTTATTCTTTGTAAGCTTAGTGCTTATTCTATCGGTTTCTTTTTGCCGAACCGCTAAGTTACAAGAACATAAACACACCAGCATCAGTTGTCAAGTGAAGTTGGGGGGGACAAGCACAGACACACAAACATATACACACACATACATATACACACACATACATATACACACATATACGACGGGCTTCTTTCAGTTTCCGTCTACCAAATCCACTCACAAGGCTTTGGTCGGCCCGAGGCTATAGTAGAAGACACTTGCCCAAGGTGCCACGCAGTGGGACTGAACCCGGAACCATGTGGTTGGGAAACAAGCTACTTACCACACAGCCACTCCTGCGTCTATATATATATATATATATATATATATATATATATATAATCATCAATTTCTAACATCCATTGTCCATGCTGGCATGGGTCGGACTGTTTGACCAGGGCTGGCAAGCTGGGGAGCTGCACCAGACCCCAGTCCGATTTAGTAGGGTTTCTACGGCTGGATGTCCTTCCTAACAGCAACCACTTTATAGTATGTTGGGTGCTTTCATGTGGCACTGCATGGTTGCTTTCATGTGGAGCTGCACAGGCATCTTTTACATGGTGTCACACAAGTGCCTCTACTTGGCACCATACGGGTACTTTTACACAGTACCGCCACAAGTACTCCATACCACCAGAAGGATCAGTCTTAACACTTCTGCTGCAGAGTACAAACCTTCTTGAATACAGCAAGGTGCTAGATATATATATATATATTTCCTTTGTATATACACATATATACACCTTAGTCAGGAGGGAAGGCAGGGTTCATAACTCTTTTTAAGGGGTTTCAAGGCTGGTGGGGGAGAAGAGAGAGACAGATGCATTCTCAAACTTGTTTGTAGCTCATAGTTCAAGGCCTGTCCATATAAGCATTCAACTTCTTGCCTTGAGGGTGCTCAGAGTAGGAGTAGGAAATGTAGCAGAAGTTGGCACAATGTGGTAGGGTAGAGCTGTTCCCATGAGAGTTATTGTAGCGCAACAAAAGACAGTGAGGGGGGGGGACAGTGTCAGGGAAGCAGATATGCAGAATCAAGAGAATTTTAATGTTTTGTGTCTGGTGTGGAATAGCTGGTTCCAGGGATGAGAATTATAGAACAAGGGCTGAAAGAACAATAGGAGACTGGGATGGGATCAGGGTGGGGCTGAATTAGGAAGAGGAAATAGTAGCAGGAAGAGTGGAGGAAGGGAAGGAACCAGTGTTGTACGGTAGTTTGAAATATATTTCTTTAGTAGTCACAATTATACTTTAAATTATGGTTGATTACGCTGTTCTGATTGAGTAAATGGGAGAGAGAGAGAGAGAGAGAGAGAGAGAGAGAGAAAGAGAGAGAAAGAAAGAGAGAGTGTGTGTGTGTGTCTGTGTCTGTGTGTGTGTGTGTGTAAATGTCACCATGTCTGTGTGTATGTATGCTTATGCACTTGTATATGTATGCATGTAAGTAAACAAGTGTGTGTGTGTGTGCATGAAAGTGTGTGTACATGTGAGTGTGTGTATATGCATGAGTAATTTGGGTATATGTGTAAATGTCAACGTGTCTGTACGTTTATATAACCTATCACACATACATGATGAAACACACACCTACCCTTACCCCTACGAGTAAATGCATATAGGTATTTGAGCAAGTAAACGTGTGTGTATGAGTGTGTGTGTGTGTGTGTGTGTGTGTGTATGCAATTTGGGTATGTGTGTAAATGTCAACATTGCGCCTGTATATTTATGCATTTGTGTGTGTATCTAATTTGACCATGTGCGTAACTGACAGTGCATGTGCATAAGAGCAGATACTTGTGTATGTGTACATACATGCAGATGTATGCTTACCTGAATAAGCATGTTTTTTTATGCGTGTGCATGTGTGTAAGTAATTGAGTATGTGTGTGTGTGTGTGTGTGCATGAGTCAGTGTATTTGTGTGCATGTATGAGTCAATGTGTTTTCATAGGTGGGTAAGTGTGTGTGTGTGTGTGTGTGTGTGTTTCATCATGTAGTTTATATATTATGTGTATGCACACTTGAGTATTTGCAAGTACATGTGTACTTGTACATGACTGCATATGTGTGTGTGCATACTTATATATGCATGCATGATTGGATATGTAGTGATGTGCGTGTGAATATGTGGGGCATGTTTGTCATTATTAAATGAATGAGATGAGTGAAATCAAAAAGGAGGGACAGAGAGAAAGCGAGAGAGAGAAAGAAAGAGAGAAAAAGAGAAAGAAAGAGAGAGAAAGAGAAAGAAAGAGAGAGAAAGAGAGATAAAAAGAGAAAGAAAGAGAGAGAAAGAGAGAAAAAGAGAAAGAAAGAGAGAAAGAAAGAGGGAGAAAGAAAGAGAAAGAAAGAAAGAGAGAAAGAAAGAAAGAAAGAGAGGGAGAAAGAAAGAGAGAGAGAAAGAAAGAAAGAAAGAAAAAGAGCGAGGGAAAGAAAGAGAGCGAGGGAAAGAAAGAGAGAGAGAAAGAAATAAAAGAAAGAAAGAGACAGGAGAGATGAAAGAACAAGTAGAAAAACAAAGAATAAAACTTTAGAATACAAAAGAGGATAGAAAAGCAGAACAGAGTAATTTTTTGAAAAAGTCCAAGATGTAAAGTGAAATACAGAAAGTGGGGAGGGGGAGGGGGGAGAAAGAGAGAATGAGAGAGGAAGTAGGAATAACAAAACAGAGAGATATACAGAGAGGACGTGGAAGAAAGAGAGAAATATATATATATATGTGATGAAAATTTAATAAAATTCATTTTCCATCTCTTTCTAGACATTTATTACGTCTCCCAACTGAACAGACGATAAAAAAAGGTACAGATTGTGACTCACAAGTGGAAAAGGTTGCAATAACCTCAACATTTTAACAAAAGTCAGAGGGTGAAAACGAAAGCCTTAAACTAGACAAATTACAGTGAAATATATATATATATATATATATATATATATATATATATATATATATATATTTTCAGAAATTGATACAAAAGCTAAAACTGTATTCACCAAGGATTTCATTAACAAAAAAAAAGAAAAGAGGAAAAATTAATTAACAAATGTGATTTATTATATACAAACACCCAAAATGCACCAAGTTCTGTATTATTCTCTGTGTGGCATTTGTATTTTGGATTCAAAAGACTGAATACGAAACTGAAGTAGCTAACTCTGTTCTGTATCTCTAATAATGTTGACTTTTTTTTTTTTCGGTTGGTTTTAATGTAATCATAGCAATTTTGTTTTCTATTACGTATAATGATATGGTACAGGCATGGTTGTGTGGTTGAGGAGTTTGCTTCCTAACCATGTGGTCTTGGGTTCAGTCCTGCTGCACACTATCTTGGGCAAGTATCTTCTACTATAATGCCAGGCTCTGGCAAAGCCTGGTGAGTGGATTTGGTAGACAGAAACTGAAAGGCGGCGAGCTGGCAGAAACGTTAACACACCGGGCGAAATGCTTAGCAGTATTTCGTCTGCCGCTACGTTCTGAGTTCAAATTCCGCCGAGGTCGACTTTGCCTATCATCCATTCGGGGTCGATAAATTAAGTACCAGTTATGCACTGGGGTCGATATAATCAACTTAATCCGTCTGTCTGTCCTTGTTTGTCCCCTCTGTGTGTAGCCCCTTGTGGGCAGTAAAGAAATGAGAAACTAAAAGAAGCACGTTGTGTGTGTGTATATATATATGTGTGTGCACGTGTGTGTGTGTATATATATATATATATATATATATATATATATATACACACATGATAGATCGCTAGCCACTAAACCTTTTTTATTTTCTCTCCCTGTTTATTTCTGTCAAAGAGCATAGGCTCGAAACGTAAAAGACTTTCTCACTTCCCAGGCATTAATCTAACACATCTGTTTGTTGTTTATATACCCGTCTTCATCTTTTGCTTTTGATTTTGTAAATTCTCACTGTGTATTTATGTGTATACAAACACATATATAAATATATGTATGTATGTATATGTGTGTGTTACTATCTCCTTGTCTTGACATCACATGGTTGTTGCAAGCGAGTGCCACCGACATGCAAGCGCTGTCCATTTTCAATCTTCCATGTAATCATGTCCAGTCATGGGGAAATATTACTAGGAAACAGGTGAGGGTTGATAACAGGAAGGGCATTTGGCCATAGATAAATCCACCTCAACAAATTCCATCCGACCCATACAGACATGGAAAAGTGGATGTGAAAATAATGATGACAACTAGTTACAGAATAATTATCTTCGTTGTTGAATAGCCTAAATGCTTGTATCAACTTTTATCATGTAAATGCAGAGAGCCAAGAAAAAGTAAATATGCAGATGTCATCGAAACCCACAGAAGTAGGGTGATTACAGGTGTACTAAACAGGGCTTGATTCCAGGTTCATGGTGAAAATCAGGCTCCCATGATCCTTCCCAGGGCCTTCGACAATGGTGGAAAAGTAGAAGGAAGATATCTTCAAACCTGACACAAATGCTTGCAACAGAGTGGACTTATACTGAAGGTACCCAAGGTTCAGATGGCCGTGTTAAATCTGGGCAATGGGATTAAGTCAAGGACCTTAGTAGGCCTTGGCAGGATTTGAACTCAAAATGCAAAGAACCAGGAAAAATAATGCAAGGTGTCCATCTGACATTCTGTTGATTCTAACAATTAACCATCTTTTTTTTTAAACAGTAGAGTTTGAGGGTGATTTGGCTACCATTTTTAACAAGTTGAGCTGTCATGAAGATGTCTCTCATTAGCCTGCTACCAAGCTGTCGGAATAGGTACGAAACATATCTGAGACAGATTCCTACAATACATTCTTCTCTACCCAGGAAGATTTAAAACCTACATTAAGATCTGATAAATATATCAACCATAGAAGAATGAGTAGTAAAGCCGACCTCGGTGGGATTAGAACTTTAAACAATGGGAGCTGGAATAATAACACAAACCATTTTGTCCAATGCTCCAGTGTGAACTCTAGCTTATAATCAGCTTTCACCACATCATTCAATACAACTAGCATGAATTGAGGCATGTGGAAATTGATGTACTGCCCAAATTACACAATAAAACACCTGCAGTAGATCTGAACTCAAAACCTGTTGGTTAACAGTCTCAAACAATACCCACAATATCAATCAGATCCGCAATTTTAACAACATCCAGATGTCAGAAACCCTTAACACAGGTTTCATATTTTAAGTCTTCCTGGGCAGAGAAGAATCTACTGCAGGTAACTGTACCAGAAATACTTTGTACTTATTCACACAGCCAGGTAGCAAGCTAATGAGGGAGTGTCTACGCGACTGCTGAATCTGGTAGAAATAGCAGCCAAATCACTTTAACCCTTTAGCATTCAGATTACTCTGTTAAATATAATACTTATTTATTCACATTGTTTTGAATTAATTATGCATTATCTTGTAGCTATGAAATTTCAATGATGTGACTGTTTATTTTTAGAATGACATTATAGGGTAGGTGTGAGAGACCAAATCTAGCCAGTTTGAATATAAAACAGGTAAAATATTTGGGCTGGATATGGCCGGTTTAAATGCTAAAGGGTTAAAAAGGACACACAGGACAGTGTAGAGATTGTCACAACTAGAAAACTTTTGTTTAAAAATCTGCTCGATCACTGTTAACCTAGCGCTACACAACTAACAGCAACGTCCTCCAAATAATTTTAAAATAACCTGAAATAATACCAACACTGCCACGAGTGTGTATATAAAATTTATATACCCTAATCTGAGAAAACAAACCTCAACCACTGCCGTACATAATAAATAACCTAGTTTGAGATAATTTCACAACCACAGGAGGTGTACATAATAAATTATCTCGTATATAGAATAACAACTTCTTTATCGATGATGTATATAATGAAACCACCTGGTCTATAGAATTATAAATTTCTCAGCCACTGTTGTATATATAAAGAAAAGCCTACCTAGATCAGTATAGAATAACAACTTCTTTATCAATGATGTATATCACAAACCATGTAGTCTATAGAATTAGAAACTTCTTTATTACTGCTCAATGTTCTTTTATTCTTGTACTTGTTTCAGTCATTAGACTGCGGCCATGCTGGGGCAATGTCTTGGATCTTTCGTCAACTGAATCAACCCCCAGTACTTATGTTTTTTTATAAGTATTTATTCTATCAGTCTCTTTAGCCAAACCACAAATTTATAAGAATGCGAACACACCAGGTACCAGTTGTCAAGCACTGGTGGGAGGATAGACACAGATATATATATATATATATATATATATATATAAATATATATATATATACGATGGGCCGTTTTCAGTTTCCGTCTACCAAATCCACTCACAAGGCTTTGATCGGCCCAAGGCTATCGTAGAAGACACTTGCCCAAGATACCATGCAATGGAACTGAACCTGGAGCCATGTGGTTGAAAAGCAAGCTTCTTACCATACAGCCACATCTTATATATATATATATAATGCCCAGTCTGGGAATCAAACCCACAATCTCGCAATCGTGAGTGCAATACCTTAACCGCTAAGCCATGTCTTCAGAATAACTACTACTCTACCATTGATTTTTATCTTTTAATTGTTCCTGTCATTGGACTATGGCCATTAAAGTATTTAGGTGAATAAATCAATGCTTATGAGAAGAGCTGGCATAGGAAGTTTGCAGAAAATGGTGACCAAGCAGTAGATATGGTTTATTGACTGACCATGTGCTTCAATTACCACAGGAGAGAGATGCTACCATCATGATGAGTGGACACCAGAAGTAAGATGAAAATCAAATGGAAGACCAATAAAGACGATGGGAGTTGGTCTGAGTGGAGCTAAGAGGAAGCAAATAAACAGGATATTTGGAGAAGGCTCATTGCCCATTGTGCTGACAGCACTGAAGGATATAAGAGCTAAGAGAACCTCATCTGCAATGATCACATGAATGTATAATAAACACCTCACCTATACAGAATGACAATTTCACCATCATTCAATGTACCTGTGGAATGACATGTTCTATGGAATAGCTTCTTTACTAATGGTTGTTATATTACACTGCCCAATACAGAATGATTACAGGTGTATATAATAAACTACCTGATCTATAGAATTATATACTTATCTATTACAGGTGTATATTATAATTTGTAACTTTGTGAATTTCATTAAATCAAATCTGCCAACATATTCAAACAGCTCCTTCACACAATAAACACTGAATTATTTTGTGAATAGGTGAATAAGATATTCAATGACCTGAAGACAAAGTTTACCGAGAGTTCATAGAAATTTCAGTTGAAAAATGGGGTTAATCAATACATTTGTGGAGAGAGGTGGTGACAAAACAGAGAATTTATCCAAAATAAAATCTAATTTCAAAATAGTGTCACAGAGGAGGCAAGAGATGAAAATTAAGATGGACCCCTTAAATTAAGGGGTCCAGAAACCCAAACAAAAATCAGCCCAAATAATGAGAGCCTTAAATGAGGTTTCCACAAATAGGTGCAGTCATTGCAGTATGGCAGCTGGTGTGGATCAATGGTCCTGATTGCCATGCCAACAAAGAATAAAATCTTGGTAGAGATTCCTATACTTGAAAGGTTTAAGAATAAAAAGCCAGACTAATATAGAATGATGGCATCTCTACTTATGTTTGTTGTTATTGTTTAGTCCTAAGGCAACTCTGAGCAAGGAAATTTAAGATTAAATGCATTCAAACTGTTTCAAAATGCATTCAAAATAAAAGCCATACTAATATGGAATGACAGTACCTCTACTTATGCTAGTTGTTATTTGTGGAGGCACAATGGCCCAGTGGTTAGGGCAGTGGACTAGTGGTCATAGGATCGCGGTTTCGATTCCCAGACAGAGTGTTGTGATTGTTTATTGAACAAAAACGCCTAAAGCTCCATGAGGCTCTGGCAGGGGTTGGTGGTGAACCCTGCTGTACTCTTTCACCACAACTTTCTCTCGCTCTTACTTCCTGCTTCTGTTCTGCCTGTAATTCAAAGGGCCAGCCTTGTCACGATGAATATCCCCGAGAACTACGTTCAGGGTACACGTGTCTGTGGAGTGCTCAGCCACTTGCATGTTAATTTCATGAGCAGGCTGTTCCGTTGATCGGATCAACAGGAACCCTCATCGTCGTAACCGATGGAGTGCCACAAATTGTTTAGCCCTAAGGCAACTCTGAGCGAGGAAATTTAAGATTAAATGCATTCAAACTGTTACCATTGTCTTTTTATGAGTAGCTACAGCTCCTTTGTTTAACGTAAACCTCCCTCTTTTTTAAGCTAGTAAATGTTATATGAGGGCAATTATGCTGCACTTTTTAGCAGATCAAGCAACAATATTGAGGCTCCCTCATTATTCTATTGTCATTTGTTTGTTTGTTTTATGTGGTGTGCAATATAATTGCACATGGCCTCACTGTAACACAGTAATTAACAGCAACAGGAAGTGCATCCGCTTATCTGAAATCTTTGCACACCCATCCATTTCGTCCACCCAAATCTCATGCATCTGTGTGCACATAGAGAGATGTAGTACAGAAGATCCAGCCAAGATACACAGTAAGGTGATGCTTCAATCAGACCCTAAAACAGTCATGATGAAAACCATCATGCAGCACAGAGTAATAACCTGCATTGCAAAATATCACAGTCTAGTGAACTTTAGAAATTTTGTTAAGCTTGTATGCCAGATTTTGGGTGGTGGGGTGACACAAAAATCTTGACATTTCAGGCTAAGTTTTTTGTCACAGTTTCCACCATTAACTTGGCTCAGATTCAAGGTCTTTTACATTCTAACCTAAACTTGAATATGATTTTTCTTTCAGTATATGCAATTCTAGCAGACTTCTGCAATATCAGTGAATATTTTATTCACTAATTCCTTCTCGAGTCATATAGAATCATAGGGCTGGTTTTCTAATTTTTGTGACACATATATTTTCTCCTGGGTGGGTCGCCAGTCTGTCACAGGAATACTCATTTTTGCCAGCTGAGCAGACTGCAGCAACACAAAATGAAGTGTTTTTCTCAAGAACACATTGCCTGGTCCTGCAATCAAAACCAATCTTATGATCATGAGCCGAACACTTTAACCATTAAGCCATGCACCTCCACTAATGCTTTATTCTATTTCCTCTGCATATACATCAATGCATGAATTGTACGAATTTCCTTTAAGCAGGTGACTATCAGGTGCACAGCACTGAATAGTTTCTAGAAAGGTGAAATAGGTCAGTCTTTCTCATAAATCACTAGAGCAAGGATGTTTTCTTGTTCTGATATACATACTGTTTTTAACACAACAAATCTACAAAGAAACTTTTATCTCCAATAATTCCACTGTTTCATGCCTTTTAATGATGTGCGTACATTTAGTATGATATGCAGATGGTGATTTTAGTTTAAAGCTATTTTAATTGTGTACACCAAGTTTTTTTCTACAGCTTGGCAAACTTCCACAATACCAGTGAATGTTTTTATTCACCATTTTCTATATTTTGAAGCACAAATTTCATTTAACCTTTAAGCATTCAGATTGCTTTATCAAATGCAATGCTTAGTTATTCACATTGCTTTGAATAAACTATGTACTATTTTGTAGCTTTGAGATTTCGATGGTGTGACTGTTTATTTTTTTAAATGACATTGTAGGGTAGATGTGAGAGGCCAGATATGGCCAGTTTAAATGCTAAAGGATTTAGCAGGTGACAATTGAGTGCATGGCATAGACAAGCCTCAACAAAGGTGAAACAATCTACCATTCTTATGAATTACTGCAGTGACAATGCGCTTTTCACTCAAGTATGACATATTTCAACATAACAAATTTATGGAAAGATTTGATTTCAAAAAACTTTCCCATCATTATGCCTTCTAACAGCATGTATATATTTAGTATCTCCTCTTTTACCCGTTTTAGTCATTAGACTACAGCCATGCTGGGGCACATGCAGGTGGTAATTATGTTTTTGTCATAAAAATGTTTCTCCGATAATGACTATAATGACAGTAACACTGAATAACTTTATTAGAGCAGAGGATTAATTGCTCTAGTGCTGGTGGGACAATAAAGTATATCCAGTATATTCTATAAAGCGTTGGATGACAGGTAGGATATCCAGCTGTAGTACTGGATTTTCCAGTGAATAAGTCGCTATTTTTTACCTGGGAAATTAAGTGTACGGCTTATAGAAAGATGCGCCTAATGTGTCATCTTTCAAGGTAGTAAGTAGGATTGTGATTTGTGAGAATTCAGCTACCATTTCTAGCAAATCACACAAATGTTAATGGTGGCAGTGACAGTAATGATGGGAGTGGTTATGATGGGTGGTGGTGGTGGTGGTGGTAGTGGCAGCAGTGGTGCCACTACATTACAATCATGATAGCATTGGTTATGATGATGATTACGATGATCAGTGGTGGTGGCGGTGATGACGGTTACAACTATAGTGGTATTGTATTTTTTATGTTGTTGGTAGTGGTCATGGTGATGACATTGGTGATGGTCATGGTAATGTAAAAGATAACGGCAGTAATAATGGGTGATGGTAGTAGTGGCAGTACAGTAAAATTGATTACCATTATTATGTTGATGGTTATGATATTATGCTGATAGTATGTTAATATTTGGGAAAGGTGCTTTTGTTTAACTTTTGTTGTATTTTTGTTGTATTTTTGTTTTGTCTGGGTTTTTTTTTTTTGTTTTTTTGTTTTTTTTCTTGACCAATTAATCCATTTGTGCTTAGATTGATTCAGTGGCCATTGATTGGCTGTTGAAGAAAATCAATTGTAAGAATACATAGCAGCTGTGAAGAATAAATCAGGAGCAAATAATAATAATAATAATAATAGTTTCTAAAATAAAATAAAATAATAATGTTTACATTATCACAATAACAATTGTTTCTCAAAATACTGATAATAAATACAATAATAAAAACAAGAACAATGATGATAATAATAATTATGATAATAAGCCCCACAAGCAAAGAGAAATCACAAAATATCAGCAATGTGTTAAAACTTTTAAAAAAAGAAAAGTAGCAAGAAAAAAAAAATTAAATAAAACTCCACTGACCATTGGTGTTAGTGCAAAACGTGAAGGAAATATCAGAGAAATATGTAATTTAATTAAAGTGATGGCAAGAGAATGAGCTGAAGTGTGGAGGGTAGAGGCTATGAGGGGGTAGGTACTTGAATATTGAAGAATGGGAAAGGCTGGGGTGGGGACAGTGAGGTGCATGTGTAGGGGAATGCAGACCTGGAGTAGAAGGGCATAAAGGATGGGAATTGAAATTCTGAATGAAGTGGAATGGAATGGTCTGGAATGGGGCTGGAGTAAAGATGTGCACACAGATTGTGCACAAACACACACAAATAAATAAATAATTAAATAAATAAGTACAAACATACATACACAGATGGATCCCAGACAGGCATATATACACACATATATATATATATATATATATATATATATATATATATACACACACACACACACACACACACACACACACACACACGCAGATATGCATAAATACACACATACACACACATACATACAGACTTGTATGAACACATGCAGATATGTATGAATACATACATACATACCGAGACTTGTAAAACAGACATGCAGATGTGCATGAATACACGCACTCACACAAATTGTGAATACCATAACAGCATATATGGAAACACATAAACAACGTATATACATATATACATGCATACATACACCTAGACTCATTAACACACATGCAGATATGTACAAATACACACACACATTCTTCTATGAGTCAAACACCATCATATATACATCCACAACACAGACATATACATCAGTAATGCACAAATATACACCTACAATATAAACACACATGCATTTATAACACATTAAATATATATGCACACACACACACACACACATCTTTAATACAGACACATAAATATACATACACACACACATCGATAACACACATGCAATACATATACAATGACATCCATAACACACACAAATGCATGATCTCACACACACACACACACACACACACACACACACACACACACACACACACACACACACACACACACACACACACACACCCCTATATTCTGGAAGAAGAGGGAGTGTGTAAGAGAGATAGAAAGGAGACAAAGAGGGAGAGTGAAGAAAAGAAAAAGACAAAGAAAAAGAGGGGGGAAAGGGGAGGAGTAAAGGAAAACAGAGAATGAAAGAGAGAGCAAGAAGAGTGAAAGAGAAACAAAAGACAATACTGAAAATGTGTTTGTGAGAGAGAGGAAGAAAGACAGACTAACAGATAAGAAAGAACCAGAGGGAGAAAAGGATATAGACAAGAGTGGGGGCTGGGAAGGATAGCGAAAGTGACAAAGAGAAAGAAGGAAAGAAAGAAAGAGAAAACAATAACATCATAGTTTGATGTATTGTAACTTTGGCAAAGCATTGTCCCTTCCCCTTGGGTCTTGCTGACTACATCTCATGCAGGTCACTGAAAACAAGCCAACAAAGGAATCTTCTACACAACCAGTCAGCCTGTTAGATATGTCAGCCAAATCACATCTCACATCACACCTTAGGATCTAAAAAACAAAAAACAAATGAGGTAAGGGGTATATATTGGTTAATGTGCCACCACAAGGTTCGATCTTTGTTGCAGTAAGGTAGCTTATGTGCATCGATGAACCCAGAGAGCTGCACCAATGTAGTGCAAGATCTTGGCAGGGCCTCCCACATCAAGACAGGTCAATGGATAGAGGCCAGACAAATTTGAACCAGCTCATTCCAAAGGTAAAAATGTGTTTTCATAGGGCCAACAGCCCTACCTACTAAAAAGCAAAGTCACAGAAGCATCGATGACAATCCAAAACCCACAAGATCCAGGAAACAAGCACAGACATTCAGGACAAACTGATGAAATATGCCTTAGACAGATAAAGGGTTAATCAGCCATTACATTTTGTCATTCTTTCTCAACACACCACATTTTGCTCTGCATCACATTTTCTTAACATTTTTTCCACACACCACATCATTTTATCACCTTTTTCCACAAACTATAGGGGGCAGAGTTTATATTTTTCCACACACTATATTATCTTATCATATTTTCTACACACCACATTTCATCACCTTTTCCCATACACCATTCCTTTTGTTACCCTTTTTCCACACACCACATCATTTTATCACATTCTCCCATGCTCCACAGTATCTTATATTTTACCACACAATATATTTTCTTATCACATTTTCCACACACCACATCATTTCGTCACCTTTTCCCATACACCATTCCTTTTGTTACCCTTTTTCCACACACCACATCATTTTATCACATTCTCCCATGCTCCACAGTATCTTATATTTTACCACACAATATATTTTCTTATCACATTTTCCACACACCACATCATTTCGTCACCTTTTCCCATACACCATTCCTTTTGTTACCCTTTTTCCACACACCACATCATTTTATCACATTCTCCCATGCTCCACAGTATCTTATATTTTACCACACAATATATTTTCTTATCACATTTTCCACACACCACATCATTTCGTCACCTTTTCCCATACACCATTCCTTTTGTTACCCTTTTTCCACACACCACATCATTTTATCACATTCTCCCATGCTCCACAGTATCTTATATTTTACCACACAATATATTTTCTTATCACATTTTCCACACACCACATCATTTCGTCACCTTTTCCCATACACCATTCCTTTTGTTACCCTTTTTCCACACACCACATCATTTCGTCACCTTTTCCCATACACCATTCCTTTTGTTACCCTTTTTCCACACACCACATCATTTTATCACATTCTCCCATGCTCCACAGTATCTTATATTTTACCACACAACATTATCTTATCACATTTTCCACACACCACATCATTTTATCACACTCTCCCATGCTCCACAGTATTTTATATTTTACCACACAATATATTTTCTTATCACATTTTTCTCACACCACATCATTTCGTCACCTTTTCCCAAACACCACATCATTTTAATTTTATCATCATCTACCACACACCATACCAAGTTGTTACTTTTCTCACAAACCACATCCTTTCATGTTTTTCCACATGCCACATTACTTTGCCAAATTTCTCTTCATACCTTATTTTGTCACATTTCTCAACACATCTCATTTTATCTCATCCACCAAGTCCATTCCGATTACATCTCATCATCTCATGCCTAATCCATTTCCATTGCAACAGAAACATCACATTTCATCTCACATGACCTAATTCATTCCATGAACTATCTCACCACATCTCACATAACCTTTTATTTCATCTTTCCTATATAAAAACAAAAATACATTCACCACAAAATACTTCTATCTCTTCAATACATCAAACGTTCACCTCAAATTCTGTCACTTCCAAATTGTGATTTAAACCCTCCATTTTCCTCTCAATCCATTCCAACCTCCATCTTGTGAACCCAATTAAATTCTTTATATTTTACATTACATTTTTTTCTTGTCATTTCTCAATCTCTTTCTTTCCCCTCCTCATTTTTTTTTTGTTACATTTTTTTTCTTATTTATTACTTACGTCTCACGAATGTTCTGATCGAACATCTTCGCGCCAGGCACACCACGGGCAATTGCCTCATCATCTTTACAGCTATAAATAATGTTTCCCTGCCTCCCATCATATGAACCCTCCTCAAAGCTGCTGCTGCTGCTACTGCTGCTGCTTCCACTCAAAGAGCCAGACTCTTCCAAGTCTATGCTGTCCGAACTGGATTCTTCAGAACTACTACTTGAATCGTATCTGAAAACAAAGAGAGAACTAGAAACAGAAAAACGGGGGGCAGCTGACCATAAGAGTATAGGGGACGAACACAATACCAAGGAGTAACATGCGGAAGGGGCACACAAAATTGAAAAATATAGAACAAAAAAAAAAAGGAAACCCAGAACAAAAAAAAAAGGAAACCCAGAACAAAAAAAAACCCACGTTTGTTTGCCATATTTGTTCTTTTGTATTTGTTTATTTTTTATTTTTTAGTCTTATTTTGTTTTTTATAAGTTAGTCAGAGGAAATAGGACATGGAGATCATATCTTATGTAGTATATCCAAGACGGTCAAGACTGTGGCAGTAAATGACCAGCCCGAATATCTTTTTGAGTTAATAACTACAGGGGAAAATACAAGCAGGGAAGATGTCATAATTGAATCTCTGTGTGTGTATGTGTGTGCATGTAATGTATGAACAGGTGTGTGTGTGTGTGTGTGTGTGTGTGTGTGTGTGTGTGTGTGTGTGTGTGTGTGTGTACACATTTTAAACTGTTGTAGGACCTCCATCTAAGCACATCACATAGCGGTTAAAGTGTTACACTCAATTGTAAGATTGTGATCTCAATTCCATGACCAGGCAGTACATTGTGATCTTGAGCAAAAATACTTCATTTCACGTTGCTCCAATCTACTCAGCTGTAAATGAATGTTAGCAACAGCCAGGAAGTTAATTCTGCAATAGACCTGGCATCTCGTTCA
Source organism: Octopus bimaculoides (assembly GCF_046866305.1). Classification (NCBI taxonomy): domain Eukaryota; kingdom Metazoa; phylum Mollusca; class Cephalopoda; order Octopoda; family Octopodidae; genus Octopus; species Octopus bimaculoides. Next base: position 16,310,340 of record NC_142934.1, on the reverse strand, counting down.
GAGGGAGTATTGTAATCTCAGTCAGTTACACACATTCATGATTGTAAGATCATGGTTTTCAATTCCCAGACGAAGCAGTGCATCATGTTCTTGAGCAAAACACTATTTCACATTGCTCCTGCTCACTCAGCCATAAATCAGCTCCAGTATTAGCTGGGAAATTAATACTATGACAGACCAATGCCATCTTGAGGCATAAGCAGACTGGGCAGTTACTTCGGGGCCTCACAGGTCCAGGAGCCCAATTCTAATCTATGTATATTGTGACTTACTATCAATAGATATGTACTATAGGGCCCAATGCACTTATTTCCCTGGGGGCCTCAAAGGTCTAGGAGCCTAATTCTAATCTATGTATACTATAACACTATCAACAAATATATACTATAGGGTTCCCAGGCATTAATTTGCCCAAAGGCCTCAGGAGCCTAGGGCTCCCATTTTAATCTATGTATGTTGTTGTTTACTGTTAATAAATATATACTATAGGGCCCAGTGCATTGATTTGCCCAGAAACCTTGCAGGTCTAGGAGCCCAATTGAGATTTATGTATATTGTGTCCAGCTGACAGTAAATAAATACAACAGGCCCCAGCACATAGATTTGTCCAGGGGCCTATCATGCTGTTAAGAGGGCCTTGCAACAGACTGGCATCTCATTCATGGGAATGAAGGCTGTAACAGCAGTCAGTTATACATCAAGGAAACAAAGTTAAGTTCTAGTTTTATGGGTCCTAGAGAGGCTCAAGGATTTCCATTGATACATGCGCATCTGTACATGGATGTGCAGGTCAAAGCAACATTTTTTTGTAATGAAGACCCCAGCACATTGATATGCCCAGGAGGAATCAAACTTCTTAACCACATCCATGTCTGTACCCATTGGTGTTGGATAAATTTAAGTTTAAAACCATTTTAATTTGGTGAAGCAAGGGAGTTTGTCCATTCCAATTTTAAATCCACACTATCTACCCCACAAGGGAAGGTGGCCTTCTCCTGTGAGAAACACTACCCTACAACAAACCCGTTGTTATTGTTTCGCCCCCTAAACATCCCTCATCAAGCACGCCTATTATCAAAAGTGTCCCAGCTGTTATTATACCCATCTTTTTGTATATCAAGGAATGCCAATGTCCAGTGAAAATCTTTATTTTAGATGGTAACATCTGATTTCAGAAGAATTTGGCTGTTATTTCCAGTCAGTCAAGCTAGAGGCTTTTCTACTAATTTGTAGCAAATGAAGCTGTAATTCTAGTTGTTGAGAGCCATCAGGTGGGGTGGGAGGTTTCAAATGATCAGACCTGTGATCACAAGCATTCCAGATATGACCATTCCATCTTTTACTTTGGCATAGCACATCTAAAACTACAACAATCTAAATGCATCCATCCCTTTTCAAGACAGTGGGGATGTAATTCGAGAGAGAATTCATTGCTATTTTTAACAAGTCGAGCAAGTATTTTAGCAGCTCCTTTGCCAGCTCGACAAACCTGAGGAGTTCAATTTGCTAATGTATGAAACCTTCACCGTTTGCAGAAGTAGTTACTATTGCACTACTACTACTACTACTACTACTACCACCACTATTGAAATCCTATACTACTACTACTACTACTACTACTACTACTGATTTCAACAGTTTCTCTTATCAGGAAACAAGAGTTACTTCTTGGTTGTGATTTCATGATTTTCTTTTTTTTTTTTATTATGTTTTGTTTTGCTTTTGTTTCCCTTCCTCGATATAAAATAAAATATGGACCTGTCATCTGAAGGAATCCTGAAAACGCAGGCAACAATTAATTAATAATATAGCTGTATATTCTTTCTTCACATGCTGCTGCTGCTACTGCTGTTGTTGTTACCGCCAAGATCTCTTAGCAAAATTGCCAAGACAACTAAATTTGAAATAAGCCATGCTAGAAATTCTTGAAATAAGAAATATTCGGTTTTTGTTGTTGTTGTTTTTTGTTTTCTTGTTTTATGTTTATATTATTTTGTGTTGTTTTCTTTAATTAGCTATTTCAAAATTAAACAAATATCTTTATATTAATTAGTTATTGCAAAAGGGACAAACAAATTTTTTAATTCTTTGATTTTTTTTTTTTTTTAATTTTTTTTAATAGCATGCCAATAAAGAGATAAAAAGGGTTGGAGGTGGAGTTGAACTATAGAAAGGGTAAGGAAAAGGTGAAAAGGGAAAAGGGGTTTGTAAAGACAGTTAGAGAGAAAGAAGAGTAGTGGGTGGTGTAGATGAAAATATTAAGGTCTTTCTGCACAAAACATGCACCTATGAGCAATGAAATAAAAACAAAAGGAACAGAGACAAAGACAGGTGTTTTAGGGTACATGCTGTTAAATAATGGAGAGAGAGAGAGAGAGAAGAAGAGAGAGAGAGAAGAAGAGAGAGAGAGAGAGAAGAGAGAGAGAGAGAGAGAGAAGAAGAGAGAGAGAGAAGAGAGAGAGAGAGAAGAAGAGAGAGAGAGAAGAAGAGAGAGATAGAAGAAGAGAGAGAGAGAAGAAGAGAGAGATAGAAGAAGAGAGAGAGAGAAGAAGAGAGAGAGGAAGAGACAGAATAAGTGTAAGAAATGAGAAATACATGCACATGCATACATATGCACATACATACACACAAATATATTCACACATACATTTATGTACATAAATATACACAAATACACTCACACGTACACATGTACATACACATAAATACACTCACACGTACACATGTATATACATACACACAAATATACTCACATACACATATGTACATAAATACACAAATATACTCAACACACATATATACATATACACAAATATACACAACACACATATATACATATACACAAATATACACAACATATATGTACATACATACAAATATACTCAACATACATATATGTACATACATAAACACAAGTATACACAACACATGTACATACACAAATATACTCAACACACGTACATACACAAATATACTCAACACACATATGTGTATATATATATCACACACATATATACTGACACACACACAGATGTACATATAAATATATATACACACACACACACACACACACAAATATACTCACACATATGTACATACATACACAAATATACTCATACACACACACACACACATATATATATATAGAAATATATACAAATACATGCTCTCTCACACACACACACACACAGATGGATGGAGTAATAGATAAAAGCATTAAACCTGTAAAAGAAAAAGAGAGAAACGACAGAGAAATGCCCAATTGCTTATGAAAACATCAACTAAATGAACGTAGGTTTATGAGGAGTAGGATGAGGCGGGGGGGGGGGGGGGGGGTAATTGGATTTGTAGAAAGTGATGTTCAGTTTGAGAAATTACCCTCGAGAAAAGTATCGCTATAGAAACCAACAGAGAAATTCTTATAATGCAACCAACAAAGCAACAGGAATTCTTAAATATCGATTCTTAACTTTGGAACAAGGCTGGAAATTTTGAAGCAAGCGTGTTGGGGAGAAAACAGGGGGAAACAACCAGTTAGATGGACACCAGTATTTCGTTGGTACTTTATTTTAACAACCTTAGAAGATTGAAAGACAAAGTCAACCGTAGCAGGATTTGAAAGATTTGTAACTAAGGAAGCAGAAAATATTTTGTCGGTCACTCTATTGATTCTGCAAGTCTATGGCTCAATCCTTCTAAATAGTAATAATAATAATAACCCTTTCTACTAAAGGCACAAACTTAAAATTTTAGGGGAGGGGATTATGTTAAAAAGAGGTTTCAAATTTTGGCACAAAGCCAGTAATTTCAGTAGGAGTGGGGGCGGGGCAGTCGATTACATTAACCTCAGAGCTCAACTGATGCTTATTTCATAGGTCCAAACAGATTGAAAGACAAAACTGACCTCATCAGTAATTGAACTCAAAAGGTAAAGAAATGCTACTGAGTATTTTGCCAGATATGCTAAAGATTTGCAGTCTCCTGCACCTTCATAATGATAATAATAATCTTTCCTACTATAGGCACAAGGCCAGAAATTTGAGGGGTATGTCAACTACGTTGACCCTAGAGCACAGTAACAATTCTACTAGCTCACCACTTTAATAATAATAATAATAATAATAATAATAAAAGATGGACTACAGCAACTATTCTGTAGTGAATGTGTGCGTGCACATGTGGATGTGCGTGTGTATATCTATATATGTCTGTGTTTATATATATATATATATATATATATATATATATATAAATATATAGATCAGTAAATAGTGGGGTTGTGTTAACCGCACGTGGAGAAATAATAGGAAAATGAAGAATAAGGCAGAATGCTAAACTGGAAGCATATTTTAATAAAGATTTCTAACCGGTTTTCATTGCATAGCAAATTTTCAAGAAGAGGGAGAATGAAAATGTTTTTTACAAAGAAGTACAAAATGAAGTAAATAATATATAAAAAAATAAATATACCAATACATTATATTGTCTTTGAGCTTTTGAAGTTCAATGGTAGTTCATGTAGATAATGGTTGGAAAAATAAGGATGCAGGAGAATTGAGAGTTGTGTTAGGTTTAAAAAAAAGGAGTTAAAAGTTTGTGTTAAGCAGGAAGTATGGTGTCAAAACAGGAAGTGTGTGTAAGGGGAGACAAATGTTTTTAGTTGGAGTTATGAACTCTTTTTAAAGAAACAAAAACCCTAAATTCCTTCTTCCCTTTCTATCAATGTAAAGATAGAATCTCCACAGAAGAAAGAATCAACAAGGAGAATCTTTTCATAGAGAAATTCCAACCATTTCTTAACACACATACCCCTCAGTGACCTTATTTCTCTAGGAACAGACAAACTTCCTGTTTAAAAAGAGTTCATAACTCCAACTAAAAACATTTGTCTCCCCTTACACACACTTCCTGTTTTGACACCACACTTCCTGCTTAACACAAACTTTTAACCCTTTTTTTAAACCTAACACAACTCTCAATTCTCATGCATCCTTCTTTTTCCAACCATTATATACATGAATTACCATTGAACTTCAAAAGCTCAAAGACAATATAATGTATTGGTATATTTATTTTTTTATATATATTATTTTTTTTATATATTATTTTCTTCATTTTGTACTTCTTTGTAAAAAAAACATTTTCATTCTCCTTGAAAATTTGCTTTGCAATGAAAGCCGGTTAGAAATCTTTATTAAGATATGCTTCCAGTTTAGCATTCTGCCTTATTCTTCATTTTCCTATAAAAATATATATAAATATATATATATATATATATATATATATATATATATATATATATATATATATATATTTATGTATGAAGTAATCTTTACAATTTCCTTTCAGCCACCACCTAATGATAAAAAGAAATTAAATATTTGTTGTTGTTGTTTTTGTTGCTCTTGTATTTCAACCCAACTCACTCCTGTATTAAGCAAATCTATGACCACCAGTGATCCAGCCTGCAACACCCTTTCTTTCTACGCAATAGATTAAAAATGAACTCCATGTACGTGTCTTCTTCCATTCTTTTGCTTATTTCAGTCATTTGACTGCAACCATGCTGGAGCACCACCTTCAAGGGTTTTAGTTGAAGAAATAGACCCCAGGACTTATTCTTTGCAAGCCTAGTACTTATTCTATTGGTTTCTTATGACAACCCACTAAGTCACCGGGACATAAACACACCAGCATTGGTTATCAAGCAATGGCAGTGGGGACAAACAGATACATATGTGTGTGTGTGTGTGTGTGTGTGTGTATGTGTGGTAAGTAGCTTGCTTACCAACGACATGGTTCCGGGTTCAGTCCCACTGCGTGGCACCTGGAGCAAGTGTTTTCTACTATAACCTCAGGCCAACCAAAGCCTTGTGAGTGGATTTGGTAGACGGAAACTGAAAGAAGCCTATCATATATATATGCATATGTGTGTGTGTGTGTGTGTTTGTCCCCCCCCACCCAACATTGCTTGGCATGCGATGCTGGTGTGTGTACATCCCTGTAACTCAGCAGTTCGGCAAAAAGTTACCAATAGAATAAGTACTAGGCTTACAAAGAATAAGTCCTGGGGTCGATATGCTCGACTAAAAGGTGGTGCTCCAGTCAAATGACTGAAACAAGTAAAAGAATATATACATGTATATATCTCCATACACACACACACACACACACACACAAACAAACAAGCTTCTTTCAGTTTCCGTCTACCAAATCCACTCTCAAGGCTTTGGTCAGCCCGAAGCTATAGAAGACACTTGCCCAAGGTGCCACACAGCGGGACTGAACCTGGAGCCATGTGGTTGGGAAGCAAGCTTCTTACTACACAGCCACAACTCTTGTGATTTATAAGAAATTTGGTTAATAATTTCAGCAGATCAAGTAATATCATGTCATTGGCCTAAACAGACAAATTCAACAGTTTGGAATCATGGAGGTTAGGGCAGTGTTTGTGTGGGGGAAGAGGTCAAAAGAATTACTCAATTACAAAAATGAAAGATTCGTATCTAAAGAATAAATATGATTGAAAGAATCATATTACACAGCAAGTCACCTTTTGACGGTCCATCCACTGTACTAGGAAGCCAGGTACATCAGAAATGAATGAAAGACAAAGCTACACACTGGGAAAGAAATAAGCAAAGACAAACAGTAACCTGATTAGGAGTGAACCAACACAAGTGTCAAAGATGTGATGGTGGTGGTGGTTGACATTTGGCCTCAGATCTGCCTTCATTAAGCAGACCGATGATCAAAGACATTCCGACCATGATCATCCTGTCTTTTTTTTTCTTTTCATTTTTTAATGTGCACTTTTATTGTGCACGCCTCAAAACATTAAACAGCATATCCATTTTCTAAGGTAGTAAAGTATGGCTGCTATTTCTAGCAAACTGCCCAACAATATAAAGGTTCCCTTACTGGCTCCTCTTTACTGCTGGTAGACGGGATGGCAGCGACGGTGGAAGTGTACAGGTAGTAGTAATGAGAGTGGTAGCTATGGTAGTAGTGATGTTGGTAGTATTGGTGGTTGCAGTGACAAGATGGTGAGCCAGAGGTAGTAGTAGTAGTAGTGGTGGTGGTAGCTATAGTGGTATGGTAGTGATACTGATGATGGCAGTGATGGGAGAGGTGCACTGGTGCTCATCATGGTGGTAGTGAGCAAATGTGTATTGGTTGTAGTTGTGGTGGTAATGGTGATGAAAGTATCAGTGGTATCTCTAGTGGTGGTGGTGGTGGTGGTGGTGGTGGTGGTGGTGGTGGTGGTGGTGAGGTAGAGGTTTACTGGTTCTGGCTGTAGTGATAATGATTGTGATGTCTTGTAGGTAGATGTGCTCAGAGATTATGGTGGTGTTGTGGTCAAGATGGTGGTGTTGTGGTCAAGATGATTGTAGAAGTGGTGTGTGGTGGTGGTTGTGGTGGTGGTGGTGTTATGCTGGTCAAGACAGCTGAGATGGTCAAAATGGAAGTAGAGAGGGTGACAGATGGTGGTGATGGTGATAGCAGACGTAATGGTGTTGTGGTCATGGCAGAGGTCAAGATGGTAGTAGAGATGGTGATAGATGAAGTGGTGGTGGTGGTGGTGGATTTAATGGTGATGGTGGTGGTCAAGATCGTAGTAGAGATGGTGACAGATGTAGAGATGAAGGTGGTGGCAGATTTAATGGTGTGGTGGTGCTTAGTATGTAGTGATTGTAGTGATGGTGATGGAGGCAGGTAGATGTGGTGATATGTACAGGTGGTAGAGGTGATGGAGGGGGAGAGATTTTTTGGATTTTTTTTTTGTTTTTCTTTTACTTAGATTCTCTTTAAAAAACATTTCTTATCCAATTCATTTTGTCACTCACATACATACACACACACCCGAAACATTCCTGCAAATATACATAGAGACATATACACAGTTACACACACACACACACACACACACACACACACACACACACACACGCGCGCAAGCTACAATAAGACTGAGAAAATAAAATAAGAAAGCAAAATGAAAAAGAATTACAAATTACAAAATAAGCACGAGAGAAAGACAAAAAGTGAGACAGACAGAGTAAGGAAGAGAGAAAGAGAGAAAGAGAGAGAGAGAGAAAGCAAAAAAGAGAGAAAGAGGGAAAAGGGAGAGAAAGAAAAAGACAAACTAATACTTAATGAAAGATAGAGGAAATTGGCCAAAAATGGCATTAAAAACAAATATGTGTATATATATATATATACACACACACACACACACACACACACACACACACACACACACACACACACACACACACACACACACACACACACACACACACACACTATATCATAAAATCCACTCCTCACCTATTATTACATATGTTTATTTATTTCAGCAGGAAGGGAAGGTGGATGTAGGCGGGTTCTCTCAGGTGTAGTGTGCACCTATTTTGCGTGTGTGGGTGTGTAAAAATATTTACCTTCATGCGTGTGCTTTTGTGCCCACAAGCATCTGTGTATGCATTTGTGCACATGGAGAGGTGTGTGTGTGTGTGTGTGTGTGTGTGCATGAAAATATGTCAAGGTATGTGCGTGCATGTGCACATCTACTGCTTGTGATGGTCATTTGTATATGTTTACCTGTATTCATAGGCGAGCTGTTTAAGGTGTTTGTCAGCATTCGCCTACAGGGGTGCGTACATCAGTATTCACTCATGTCAGTGCGTGGATGTTTGTCTATATATGTGTGTGTGTGTGTGTGTGTGTGTGTGTGTGTGTGTGTAAATGTGTGTATGTGCAGGTGTGCTTATTACTATTTGTCTATATATGTATATATGGTTATGTATGCATGTATTTTTTTTATCAGTATCTGCGTGTGTGTTTGTATATATATATATATATATATATATACATGTATAAGTATGTGCGTTTCTCAGCCTATGTATGTGAATCTATATACGTATGTGTATATGTATGAATGTATATATGTATGTCTGAGTCTACATACATGTGTGTGTGTGTGTGTGTGTGTGTGCATATTTATATATATATATATATATATATATATATATATATATATATATATATATATATATATATATACGTATATATATATACACCAGTATTTATATCCAATTGTATGTCAGTCTAGTCATAAAACCTTTCAGACCGGTTTTCAGTAAGAAATTCAACCATCACACCCACCAGAGGCTACGAACCTAACATTCCAGATAAACAAGGTAGGGTGGTAAGGGCAGTGATTGTGTGAGGGGTACTCAGCCACAACAGGTGGAGGAGGGGAAACAGCACAAGTATAAGAGCTGGATAATGAAGATGAAGGAATGAATAGCTTTGGCATTAAAGAAAAAAAAATTTGATTCAGAAACAAAAATCCAAATTCCCAAGACCTCATCAATGGATCAGACTTGAGAAAATAGCACAGCGTCTGTTAATATATGAACAGTAGACAATGGTTTATTAAGTCTGGGAAATTTTCTATTGTAGTTCATGGTGATGTTGTTGTTTTTGTTAGTGTTGACCTAATTGTTGATACAGCTGTTGTTGTTGTTGTGGTGGTGGTGGTGGTGGTATTTTATAATTGTTGCTGTCAATTTTGCATTGTTGGACATCAGAGTGTTGTTTGGAATAAAAAGGAAACAAGAAAAAAAATGAAATAAGAGTATTGGAAATTGACGGTGCAACTGTCACTGTCACCACCGCCGTCATCATCAATTGTCACAACCGTCATCACTACTGACACCACCATCACCACACTCAAATCTTCACCACTGTCACCTCTATCATCATCTTTATCATTCTATCATCAACATCACCACTGTTGTTATCATCATCATAGCTATTACCCCAAGGGTTTCCCAGCATCAACACTATCAGTACAAATTGATGTCAGAGCCCCTACATGATCATTTGACTTGCATGAAATAGTAGCCAAGTCTTCCTTCAATCACACTTTACTGTCTCAAAACAAAGGCAGGAAACATAAGCTAATATTTGATCCTGGTGGGTAGAGAACTGGCAGAATTGTCAACATGCCAGCAAAATGCTTACCAGCATTTCATCTGTATTTAAGTTCTGAGTTCAAATTCCACCAAGGTCGACTTGGTCTTTCATCTTTTCAGGGGCAATAAAATAAGTACCAGTTGATCATAGGGGTTGATCTAACTGACTTACCCGCTCCCCCAAAATTGCTGGCCTTGTGCCAAAATATGAAACCAATATTTTATCCTGACTGTAATGCCCTGAATCACAGATCTGCTCAATCAGGGTTGACTTAGGGTTAAACAACCTCATTATTATGTACTAACAAGCGGTCGGGGGTGTCTCCACATGACCAATGTTACTTACAAGAAATAGCTAAGATCACCTCAAACTACATTTTGCCATTTTAAAAATTAAAAGGACACATCATAATGCAGTCTCGGATATGTATCTGAAAATAAATGGGCTGGTCATGGCTGGGAACATGAATCTGCTGGTACTAGAGTTCACAGTTACATATTTCTTTTACTCGTTCAAGTCATTGGACTGTGGCCATACTGGAGCACTGCCTTGAAGGGTTTAACTGAACAAATCCACCTTGCTTTATTTATTTTTTTTTTTTTTTACCCCTGGTACTTATTCTATCAGACTCTTTTGCCAGACTGCTGATTATTTATATATGTAAATTAAATCTTTAAAGAAAGATCTGTTATATATCTGAAAATATATTTCAGATGAAGCTATGCATTGAAATATCATATTACAGCAATGGAAAAGAAGAAATTAAAAACAAAGAAAATTGTTTCATATCACACTTATGTTGAACATATTTTAAAATAGGAAGGCTAAAATGTGACAAGAAAATTGTGAAATAATACTACCAATATTAAAAATACACAAAATAAAAGTGCATGGAAACTCTGCTCTGAAGATATGAAGTAAGAATAGTGTCATAAGAGACAGAAATAATGTGAAAAATGACTATAATAGAAAACAACTTAAAACAGATGTACTATAAAATCTATACATGAAAATATGAAATAGTTTTACTATGAAATTCAGTTGATGCCTCTATTTGGGTAAAATCATTTCAGCATGAGTCAATGCTCAATTTGCAAGAAATGACAACCAAATTCCTTTAATCCTTTTATAAACCAAATTTCTGCTTGACATATATTGCCTTTCAACGTCATTGTAACATCAACTTTTCTGTACTTGCATAAGTCAAACAGATTTCAATGAAGCAGATTTTATACAGCTGGATACCCTTCCTATCACCAAAATTCACTCATTTCCAAGTAAGGTAATAGTACCCCAAGGCTAGACTGAGAACAAATGACATTATATGATGGTGATGATCATTTAGAACCATCACATCATGTCAAGGACACACACAAACACACGTCTTCGTCATTGTCCTGTACATTTGTTAGCTATTTCCCAGTAGCTTTTCACTACTGGTACCACCCAAAATAAACAATATCAACATTAAAGGTGCGAAATTGTAATTATCTTTTGGACGTTGACCATTGAGGAATTAGCTACAAATTTTCTTTTTGCTATGTTTTTGTAAAACTTTCCATTTGTTGAGTTTTTGTTAAATTTTTGTTATATATATATGACATGGAGGCGCCATGGCCCAGTGGTTAGGGCAGCAGACTCACGGTCTGAGGATCGTGGTTTCGATTCCCAGACTGGGCGTTGTGTGTTTATTGAGCAAAAACACCTAAAGCTCCACAAGGCTCCGGCAGGGGGTGGTGGCAACCCCTGTTGTACTCTTTTGCCCCAACTTTCTCTCACTCTTTCTGCCTGTTTCTTGAGTAACGCTACGATGGACTGGCGTCCTGTCCAGCTGGGGGGAACACATACGCCTTAGAAACCAAGAAACCAGGCCCATGAGCCTGGCTAGGCTTTAAAAGGGTGCATAATAAAAAATAAAAATATATATATGACAGGCTTCTTTCAGTCTTTGACTGCCAAATCCACTCACAAGTCTGCAATCAACCCAGTGGTATAGCAGAATATGCTTGCCCAAAGGGTCACACAGTGGGATTGAAACCAGTACCATGTGGTTAGGAAGTAAACTTCTTACATCTTTCCACACACAGCCACACCTCTCGTTATTATATATATATATATATATATATATATATATATAGTTTCCTCAAATGGAAAATATATTCAGCTTATGAAAATCAGTGAAGGATGGTGGTTGTTGTCATGGTGTTTGCTTCCCTGTTAACCTACTATTAAGGAAATAAGTATAAACATACAATCTTTAAAGCTATTTCCATACATAAGATGGCTTCAACCTGGTTTAATCTGTGTTTCACAGAGTGTATTATTAGACTTGCTAAGAAATTATGACCAGATTATATCACGGCACTACAAGAATGGAATTATTATAAAGAAAATTTACCGTATTCTGAGGGTGTGTGGCACTCACCTCGCATACCTAGAAAATATGCTTTGATAGAATTATATGTATGTGTGGGGTTGAGGGAAAGGAGAGAGAGGGGGAGTAGAGATAATGTCTACCTTGTGGTTATAATTAAAAGCCTCTCCAAAAATATAGTAAAAAGTCAAAAAAAGATAAGTAAAATGTGTTTCTATACGAGATATTTAGATAACATACATGTAAATATATATTTATGAAACAGATGCATTGTTTCACCTCAAAAAATTTTAGTAAAAATAAAACTAATAATAATAATAATAATAATAATAATAACTGTAATGGTGCAGTACTTTGCCCCGATGCAGTTCCAGGCACTGGCTCTCATGGTTTTTGATCTTAACTGATTAGAAGTGTTATGTACATGTTTCGTCTTGGAGTAAAAGATGGGCTAAAGCAAACGTTCTGCTCATTACTACAGATCTGCTTGTCAGTTGCTTGACCTTAACCAGTTAAGCATGTCCCTTGGTGGCTGACAATATGTGCATCTCTGATGACATGCAGAAGTAGTGGGGGAGCATCATAGCCATATGATGAGAGGAATTCCTTTGGGTTTGAATAATAATTCACCTCTGGAAACATGGGTGTTTCATTCATAACCCTTAAACAACCCTTATTCCGAGACATTTTGAGCAAGATGGGCTACTCAACCTGAAGAAAATTCTAACAGGGCCCCATCTGCAAGGTCATGTGCTGTTTATCTTGATATGAGATCACCATGTCATGTACATTTGGTTGTGATGCATGTGCCTGGACTACCCTTATCAGACAGGTAGTCATGATGAGTATATTGGGCTTCATATGTATGTACCCCAGCATCACTTTGATGGCATGTGCTCTTCTCCCACTCAATAAAAATAATGATTTCAAATTTTGGTACAAGGCCAGCAAATTTGAGAGAGGAGGGTAAGTTGATTACAACAACCCCGAGTGGAATAGAGTAATGTGAAATGGAGTGTCTTGCCCAAGAACACAATGAACCACCCAACAGGTTGCTCTCCTACAAGAAGTTACAAAACACAACAAAAACAAAAGGTTCTACCACTGAAAGTAGAAAAGAAGCATGGGAACATTTTGCAGAAACTGGTTCTCCACTCACAAATTCTTCTAAAACTACAAACATATTCAGCATTAAACATGCATGCACTGCAGAAGGACAAATACCAGAAAAGCAGTTCAGGAATTGAAAAACAGATATGAAAACATAGAGAATCAAGAACAAAAAAAAATAAAACACAACATAGAAACTGAACCAATTTCCAAGGCAATTCCCATAAAAGCAAAATTAAAAACCAGATTGAGATAAACAACAGGGCCTTAAGTGGCTCAAAGGACCAAAGATGAAAAAGAGACAATAAACACTTGGTAATTACAGCTCAAGATCAGCGTTTCTCAATTAGATACTACCAGAGGTAATCTTCTGAATTGTAATATCAAACAGAATGAATAGTTGGGGGGGGGGGGGGGCAAAGGTGGCGGTAGTGGTGAGTGAAAATATTTTTTGATTAATAGACAGTTTTTGAAACAGAGGAAAATTATTTCTTCAGGAACAAAAATGCGAAGTATGCCATCTGTCAGCTGATAAGAAAAAATTTTTGTCCCATTGCGACAACAACAAACGTTATATAAATGAATGCAATCTGATGGAAGGACAGAACTGAAATAACTTACATATGGATGGATGGATGGAAGGAGTGACAACAATAACAGCAAGAGGTGTGGTTATACAAAAAAGCAAAAAACATAATGAATAACAAAGGAGGGGGGGTAGGTCTTCAGCAAATGACAGACATGAGGGTGGTATGAAAGGGAAAAATGGTGGAAATAAAGATGGATATCGGAACACTATTTAAAACATTGTTGAAAATCATAACAGATGTCCATAAATTTTGAATGATCAAGGCAAAAACAAAGGGGAGAGCAGGGAAAACTATGCAAGACAAGAGAAAATTATTACCAGATGGGGTGAAAAATCTAAAGGAATAATTATTAAAAAAAAAAAAAACATTTACACAATTCAGCTACATAAACATTGATTGAGTCAAAGAGGGAGCCTCTACATGGGTGCCTGACTTGCTAGAAGCAGCAGCCAAATTCTCTCAAATCCCACTATACTGTCTATACTGGGTGCACTTTTTGTCCTGCTAGTACTAGTGAGGTTGCCAAGACAAAGAAAGAAAACGAAATATACCATTTAACACTTTCATTGCCATATTTCTGTCAAAATATATTTTAAAAATAATGAAGAATTTAGCAAAATAACTTTGCCGTTATTAAGCTAATGTTTGGAATATAAATTAACATGATATTTTGATGGAAGGTCTTAATGCTGATTTTTTTTTTAAAAAGGAAATTTTTATTATAAGACCAGGGATGGTCTCAGACAATACTGGCATTGGAGCTCATCAGATCCTGTCAACCCATCCAACCCATGCCAGCACGGAAAACAGACATTAAATGATGATGAAAGTATACCAAACACCACTGGCTCTAGAACAGACAATGTATAGAAGACAGACAGAAATATTTTCCAAGAGGGTATAATATTTGAAGCATAAATTACTATTATAACTGACAACCATCAATAGAATTAATAATAGTATTTTGTATGCATAAAAAAAAAAGAACTAGTCACCTTTAATAAACAGCCCAAAGCATCTAAAAAATTTGTTGTTATTGTTTAGCCATAGGTCATCCTTGATAGAGCAGACATATGATTAAAAATATTTCAGCCACACCAATCCCTATTTTTTTTTTTGTTTCTTTTACTTCAGTAAATATGTATTTACTTGTCCAATATACACTGTAACCTTAAATATCGTTAGACATTAAAGAATAATGTAGGAAAATTTGGTTATTTCTAGCAAAGTGAGCAACCACATAAAGGCTCCATTTTTAACAAAAATTTATTGCAGTAAATGTCAAATGAAAATGAAAATAACTGACAAGTATATTTTCTTAATTACCAAGTTCTGTGCTTAAATTCTCACAAATTCCTTATCATAGCTCCGCAATGGTAACCTGCTATGGCTAGTAAAATGAAGACAACACAAAGTCATCAGTAACAAACCAATGAGAGCCCAATGAGGACCCAGCGAGGTCCAACAGATCGAAATACCTAACCCCCAAATGCATGTTATAGGTTACAATCCATAGTGGTTGCTGCGAAGGAGACCTTAAAATTAACAAGGTGCCTAGAAAAGCTTACTGCTGCTATAAACAAATCTCAATAAGCTGAGAGGGTGTGCCTGATGTTGAGTACAGTCAACAAGAAACCATCTTAACGATAAATAGTTCACATAGGCGCA
The DNA here is from genome assembly GCF_046866305.1 of Octopus bimaculoides. Classification (NCBI taxonomy): domain Eukaryota; kingdom Metazoa; phylum Mollusca; class Cephalopoda; order Octopoda; family Octopodidae; genus Octopus; species Octopus bimaculoides. The sequence goes on along the minus strand of NC_142934.1, from coordinate 16,294,614 downwards.
GGAGTGGCTGTGTGGTAAGTAGCTTGCTTACCAACCACATGGTTCCGGGTTCAGTCCCACTGCGTGGCACTTTGGGCAAGTGTCTTCTACTATAGCCTCGGGCCGACCAAAGCCTTGTGAGTGGATTTGGTAGACGGAAACTGAAAGAAGCCCGTCGTATATATGTATATATATATATATTTGTATGTGTGTTTGTGTGTCTGTGTTTGTCCCCCCACCATTGCTTGACAACCGATGCTGGTGTGTTTATGTCCCCGTAACTTAGCGGTTCGGCAAGAGAGACCGATAGAATAAGTACTAGGCATCCAAAGAATAAGTCCTGGGGTTGATTCGCTCGACTAAAGGCGGTGCTCCAGCATGGCCACAGTCAAATGACTGAAACAAGTAAAAGAGTAAAAAGAGTAAAAGAGTATGTAATTAGATTTATTTATTGGTGAGCTATCATCAATTACTTACAAATATGCGTGTGTGTGTGTGTGTGTGCATATATATATTAGAGTAAAATCTATGTGCCAACGTAAGTTGGCAGTCCTGATTAGGATGATGTTACTACCTTTTTTTAGCCCCAGGAAAACATTCTTTCCAGCTGGCTACTAACACACAACTGCATCCTTATAATTCGAACAAGGGAGCTAATGTCCTCACTCAGCTTTAAACAGTACCTATGAACCATGGTTTCTGGGTTATTTCTCTTCATCACCACAGGATAACCGTTGGCTAGAGATGGCAGCACTAGGCCTTGTTTGAGGTATATACTTTTAAAGTGACACACATTCACTGATCTCATATAGAGGAAACCATTATCGTTATCATCATCGTTTAACGTCCGCTTTCCATGCTAGCATGGGTTGGATGATTTGAGTTTTAATCAGTTTTAAATCTCTGAGTGAGAAGTAAGTAGTAACAGTACTACAGAGTAAAATCTATTTGCCTATGTAAATTGGCAGTCCAAAGCTAACTCTCTGAAATGACATAGCTTCAGTGGACTTAATCGCTCAATAAACAGAGATTGATGAAATGAGCTTGACACTCATTCCAGATTCATTACCTGCACAGATTCAGTATCAATATAAATGACTAAAACCTTTGAAGGTGATGACCCAGATCAGCCTCAGTCCAGCAATTAAAACCAATAAAAAAGAAAAAAAGGCATTGAATAAGTACTAGTAATATACTGGAATTTTATTCCATCAAACTGTATTCTCTCTTTTACATAACAAAAAGATGAAGAAAAATATACTTGAGCCTTTTGAAATAAAATTAATTATTTTAAAGAATCTGTCTGACCACTAATATACAGTTTAATAGGAATAATGAGGAAGTTGAAATATTTATCCAAGACACACAGCTGCAATAAACCCAATTATTCATCATTTTACTATGTTTCAATGTTTCTTTTTGTTAATATGTTGGTACAACTATAAACAGGAAGAGAGAGAGGACTATGTTGGTGTGAAATATTTAGTGAGAGAGAGAGAGAAAGACAGAGAGAGAAAGAGGAGAGAAAGGGGAAACATAGAAGAAAAGGAAGCAGAGTGAGAAAAGAATGACAAATAAAAAGAGAGAGAGATAGAGACAAATAAAGAGAATGAAGGAGAAAGGAAAAGAAATAGAGAAAGAGAAAGTGAAGGAACAAGAGAAAGAGATAGCTTTTAACCTTACAAGATATATGATACACACGGAACAAACAAGAGAAAAGTACTTGTAACAATAATATAGAAAGGGTGGTGGGTATCAACAAAAAAGAAATGTTTGTTTGTGTATGGGTGTGTTACATTGAAGCCATGTTTGTGTTTACTTTTTATTACAAATGATTTCTTTTTCATACACATCTATTATTGGTTGGCCAAGTACTTGAAATAAGGAGCCATTATAGTACATTATAATAGAAACATCTATGGTAGGAATATCATTGCAAGAACATATTCAAAATGAAGTAATTCAAGAACAAAGAGTGAATGAAGTGATCACAAAAGACTAAAAGCATGAGTTCTGCTGGGTCACACATTTTGCAGGGTTCACAGGAAACAGGTGGGCCTGTACAGAAGACAAATAGTATCCAAGAGATCAGAAAATGCTACTTGGATGATGGGAAGACGAGTTAGTTAAATGATTTGGGCCAAAATGGAAAAGAAAAGTGCAATCAAGAAAGAATTGGCACTGTGACCAGTGATGTATAACATCCAACAGTTTGGACAGTAGTGATAATAGAGAATATGAAATTAAAATATATAGCAACAAATTGGTAGTCATTAGAACATCAGGTAGGATGATTTGTGGTATTTGTTTTGACTGACTGGGTTCTGAGTTCAAATCCTTCCAAAGTCAACTTTGTCTTTCAACCTTTCAGGATCAATGAAACCATACCAATCCAGCACGGTGGATTGGTGAAACTGAGAGAACATCAGGGCAACAACGTTTGCAGCATTTTTTCCAGAACTTTGCGTTTTGAGTTCAAATCCCACTATGGCCTATTTGGGTGGTAGACTTAATCCACTGCCTGATTTAACACCACTACCTTGTCCTTGGGTACCACTATGTTGCAAGCATTCAGGCCAGGTCTTCACTTTGAGGATGTTTCCTCCTTCCCATTATTTTTGGAAGATCTAAGGGTTATGGGCAATGCCTACCCTCCTGAAGAAAAGATACGAATGAGAAGAGAGTATCTCTAACAAATTTACTCCTGAGTTTTTGTTGGTCTGGGACTATAGAAGAGTATGTGTGTGTGTGTGTGTGTGTGTGTGTAATTGAACAGATAAGAGAAGTGAGAGAATAGATGTTTATTCCATTAACGTACAACTGTTTCTTAATCATGATGGTTATATAACTAACATTATATCAGCATTCACACACATATGAAATATACATATAAATATATATGAATACTCCTATATATAAGTGTCCTTTAACTTACTAATCTTTAGAATGCTTCATGGTAGGTTAAAACATCAACTCTATTACAAATAACAAGCAGTCTCAATATATATCAAACAATAGAGTTTGTGTGTGTGTGTGTGTGTGTGTGTGTGTGTGTGTGTGTGCATGCGTGCGTGCGTGTGTGTTCGTTCTACCTTGACCTTCTGGAATCAAATTTAACCAAACACTACACACTATATCTGCACTCACATTATGAACAAATGTTACTTCCTTGAAAAGCGCAAACTGCGGTTACTATACACATCAAATAGTGAAGGCATGTGACCTAGTGGTCAGAGTGTTGCACTCACAACAGCAAGATCATGGTTTCGATTCCCAGATCAGGCCATGCTTTGCATTCACAAGCAAAACAGTCCATCTCGTTTTGATCTATAATCACTTTGACATGTGGCACACTTCTGCACGTGTACAGAGAATGTTAATTCAATGACAGAATTGAGCCAATGTGCAAAACAAACATTTGATCACTATAAGCAAATCATTTGTGTATGTTGATCAGCAAGGAATTGCAAAACCTTCATCTATTGTCTATGACAGGAGAGTTCATGGTGACAGTTCTCCAGGAAACATTACTGCACCTTGACACCTCTATAAAAAAAAAAATGAAAATCAAGATGAAAGATATCATTCCCATGATCCTTCACCACCTACAGCAAATGTTCAATAACATTGTGTGAGTATCATTTCATTCAAAAGAAGAGGCCTCAAGAAGGTCTTTCAAACATGAACAGATTTTGGATTCATACTGTTTGAAACTAAGCACGTAGGTCAAATAAGGACAGAAGAAAAATCTTCAATTGAAAAACAAAAATTCAACCAAAACAAAAGAGATAAACAGATCAATAAATACACCGACAAGTAAGTAGTATTTTACATGTGTATATACACACCTTTATAGTAGTAGCTTATACACAAGGATACACACTCACAAATATATACACATGTACATATATAAAACTATTTTGAACAAGTAATACTGATTCCACAGCTGCATACTTTGAAATGACTATTGGAATTTACATACCATGTACAGGAAACTTTTACCACTTCTATACACCATTTTCCTCGAAAAATGGAACTACAACATCTTTATACATCTTATTTCTACTTTCATTCTCTTATCTCTCTCTCTATTCCCTATTTCCTCCTATTCCATAATAATTCGAACTCAAATATTATCTCAGACCGTCTCTGATGAAGGGATATCCATAATATACCAGAAACAGCTGTAAGACTATTTCATTATAAATATTCTAAAATCTCCTCACAGCCTTGGCTTTATTATCTCATTCTAAGATATATGTATGTGTGTGTGCATGTATGTATGTATATATATATATATAAATGCACACACACACACACACACACATACACATATTATAGATATGCACACATGCAGTTAAAATATTCATATACAAATACATTTAAATATATATATATATCATACAAGTATATACAACACACATACATTCAAAAATACATATTAAGCACATTCTCTCTCTCTCTCTCTCTCTCTCTCTCTCTCTCTCTCTCTCTCTCTCTCTCTCTCTCTCTCTCTCTCTCTCTCTCTCTATATATATATATATATATATATATATATATATATATACATACACACAAATAAATACACTCAGTAACAGAGATACACACATGCATGCACACAGATTTTTATGTATATATTCATATAAACGTGTGTGTGTGTGTGTGTGTGTGTGTGTGTGTGCGTATATCTATATATATATATATATATATATATATATATATATATATACACATATATATACACACACACACACACACGCACATGCAAACCTGCATGTTTGTATGAGCACACTCCAAAATGTAAGATAGTACTAAAACCAAGAGAGAAAAACCCCATTAGCTATAGAGTTGGTTCTTGAAAGACAGTCAGTCATCCAGTATTTTCCCAATTCTTCACATTACATAATGCAGCAGCTGAAGCAAGTATTGATAGAGAAACAAAGAGTGACAGAGAAAAAGAGACAGTAAGATACAGCAGGGTGTATGTGTGTGTGTGTGTGTGTATCTAATTAAGAACTTGCATTAGCCAGCAAGCAGGTGCAGCATGCAGGTAAGTAAGCAAACAGGCATAACAAGTGAATGGCATTTAGTTAACAAAAGGGAGAAAAAACAGGAACAGAATGCACTGAACCAAGGCAAAAATGAAAAATAAAAGGTTTATCGTACTTGTATGTATATATATATATATATATATATATATATATATATATATATGTGTGTGTTATATCGTAAGATATTTTATTCTTTTAACTTTAGGTTTCTTTGTATTTTATATTTTAGAATTTATAATATTCATGCTTATTTACACATAAATTTTTATACGCATATATATTTAAACATATATTTATCTATTTTTAGATTTTTATATGTATCGATATTTATATTCCGTATTATTATTTTTATGTTTTAAACTTTTGAATTTATTATGCTACCATGTTATGTTGGATATATATCTTTTGAAATACTAAATATTGATTTCCTAAATATATTATTGATGAATTAATAATATAAAATCACATATATATATATATATATATATATGTATATACACACAAATACATATATACAGAAATTGAAACTCTCAGAAAAGCATGACATATATGCATACATTTATCAAACAACAATTATAATAATAATAATAATAATTCATTCTTTTATTGGCCACAAGGGCTAACATAAATCAAAACATTATAATAATAATAATAATAATATGATTTTTAACTTTTTTTGTAACCTATTATGATATAATTTACAAACTTGAATTGGTGAAGAAAATTATAATTGGATTTAAATGCAAATACATGAAATGCCTAACATTAACTAAAACATCTTCAGTACTTTGTTGTAATAATCATGATTTCAATAGTGATGATAGCAAGAGTAGCAGTAACAATAATAATATTAGTAAAGCTGAACACAATATAGAACAAATTTACTAGATAGATAGATATAGAAAGATAGATAGATATAGATAGATAGATATAGAAAGATAGATAGATATAGAAAGATATAGAAAGATAGATAGATATAGAAAGATAGATAGATAGATAGATAGACGAATGGATGGATGGATGGATATAATTACTAAGTTATAGAATCCTTTTTAAAATCACTTTTCTGGTGATGGGGGTAACCTTAATATGCATACACACACACACACTTCGTATAGTGTCTAGTGCTACCAATTCAAAGAACAACAGACTGTGTTTTTTTTCTTCTCCTTATTTTCCTGAAAGTAAAAGGAAACATGGAGAAAGGACAGTTTACTGTAGTGGGAACATCAGAACTTTTCAAATGCCTCATTAGTTTGAACAGTGCAGCTGTTCAAAGAATTCAGTCCAGAATAGATTCCTACTTTGTCATCTTAGGTGTCTATGCGGTAGCATACCTGGCAGGGGATGATGGGAGAAATCTGTCCCAGGTGACACTTTTATGGGTGTAGTGGCACTTTTGAGTCTGCTGTATGACCTTGTATAGGACAGGTGGGGGGAAAACTCTAGGGCTGCCTCAGGTGGCACTCATTCAACCAATGCTACTAGGTCTGTCATACAAGATCAACCATGCATTCAGCACATGGATGTGTAGATATATGGGAAAATTTTTTTGCCTTCTATTTTTTTTTTTTTTTTGAGGAACACTGCAAGTTATGCATGCAATGCTTACTACCATCTCCCTACCGTCAACATTTATCCAAGGGAAAATACAGATTAGCCCCATTATCCTAGCTGATGTTGCTGTTAGGACAAAATGACCTAGAACAGACACTGCAGGGTATCTCACCTGAATCCTTAATAACTATCACTCCACCGCTCAAAACTGGGGCTGTTTTTTTTGTTTTTGTTTTTTTATCTATTCCAAAAGGATGAAGGGCAAAGATCAATCCACTACTATAACCTCACAACTACAAAGTCATGTCACACACCAACAGAGACAGAAGAACCCACAGAAAGCATCTTGCAGACCAGCTGAAACACCAGCCCACCCAGGCAGGTAGGAGGGAGTGGCAGCAGAGAGGGGGGGTGATATGAGATTGTATTCAGTTCACTGCAACGGACTCTGAGAATGCTGCAGCCACTGTGGTGGATGAGAAATGCCAAACAAGGAAAGAGTCACTTTCAGGACACCCATTTGACTAAAGCTTTACATATTTGCTCCGTGTGTGTCAAAGACTGTTGTTCAAGGGTCAGTTTACATAGTCATCTGAGGGCTTGCCACACTTCCTCGTGGTCTTCAGATATGAAGAACCACCATAATCATCAGTGTAATAATGCAATACTATAGATAAAACAAAGTGAAACAGAAAAAGAAACCTACACATAATGAATGTAGATTATGTCGGTTAGGGATGACAGGAAGAAAAAACAGTGATAAGGTAGAGGAAGAGTAAAGACTACAGCTTTAGGAATCTATATAGACAAAACACACAATCCATTAGATCAATCATCCCGACACCATAAAAATTTAATTTTAGTTGGCAAGAACACTACTTACCCGCCCTGTACACTTTCAGCAAAAGAAATCTCTTTCTTGGCGCCAGGTTCTGAACTGCTTCTCTTTATACATGATTTCAACTGGATATTAGGTTCACTGAGGTTACCGTAAGAAAGAGCATGCCTATTTTCAAAACTCGTTCCTCCATCTCGACTCAAGTCTGGTTCACTTCCAACTGAGGATGAAGTAGTTACCATCTCAGTTATTCGGAAAGAGTATGTTGTATTTTCAGGATTCCAACCACTACTCTGAGAAAATTCCGTGTGCATTTTGTTAGCACCTAAACCCAACATGTTGCTCTGCCTGTTTGTGAACATCTCCAAACCCAATTGGTTGAGATCTGCCTTAAGGGAGTCTGAAGACGACATAACACTTTGTGGACAGTCACCAGAAGATGATCTGGTATCAGCACTGTCAACAGAAGATGGAACACTATCTGCACAAATACGAGAAGAAGACACACTGTCAGGGAAGTCTGCAGATGAACTGAGGTCTTCCAATTTTTGAGATGATGATGATGACAGGGAAAGTGATGCAGCCACTGAATCACTGTCTGTATTTGATACTTCAATATTATGGCTACTCTCTGAAAGAGAAGTACTTAACCCAGATATTTGATGAGACTCGATGTTTTTGTCATCTTTGAATTCTCTTTGTCCAATAGGTGTACCTGAAGAATGAGTATAAACAGTCTTTTTTGTATAAACATTGCTGTTATTAGAAGAATCAGAATCTTTAGACATTCTTGTAGCTGTAGAGAGCATAGGTTCGAATACATGCCTTTGATCGGCTGCATCACCCTCACCACTATGTAATACTTCAGTTACAACTGGCCCTACTGAAGAACTGCTGTACACCATTTTCTTACTATACATGCTGCTAGCACTCTGAGAAGAATCTGGAGACTTATAGATCGTTTCAGTAATAGAAACAACAGGTTCGGATGCCAGTCTTTGATTTGTAGAGTAACCTTCACCACTTCGGACCACTTCAGTTACAACTGGTGCCCCTGAAGAACTAGGTGTTGTTTTCTTGTTATATACTCTGCTGGTACTCTGAGAAGATTCTGGAGACTTATAGATCGTTTCAGTAATAGAAACAACAGGTTCAGATGCCAGTCTTTGATTTGTAGAGTAACCTTCACCACTTCGGACCACTTCAGTTACAACTGGTGCCCCTGAAGAACTAGGTGTTGTTTTCTTGCTATATACTCTGCTGGTACTCTGAGAAGATTCCGGAGACTTATAGATAGTTTCAGTAATAGTAACTACAGGTTCAGATGCCAGTCTATGACTCCCTGAAGAACTACTATGTGTTGTTTTCTCATTGTACACTCTGGTAGTAATCTGAGGAGATTCTGAAGCTTTTGATATTATTTTAGTTCCAGTGAGCATGGGTTCAATCGAAAGTTTTTCATCTATTGAACCAGACCCCTCACTGTGGACTGTTGCAACCATGGATGGTTTTTCTGAAGAACTAGAATATGTGATATTCTGACCGTGAACACTGCCAGAACTTTGTGGTGATTTTGGAGTTCTGTAGAGTACCTCAGTTGAAGAGACTTCAGAAACAGGTTCAGAAACATATCTGATGCTTGTCACCAGCGATTGGTGAGAAAATTCATCATGTGGAACTTTTCCAGAAATATATCCTGATGAAGCTATGCCAGTTCGATAATCTGACCCTGGTCCATAAACATCTGATGAATGAGTAGCAGTGTGAAATTGTTTAGTTTGCTTTCTAGTTTGATCTTGTTCAGAAGGCACTAATGTTTTGAACATCGTTTCAGAGGATGATCCAGAGGACGATCCAGAGGACGATCCAGAGGACTTACTGTACATTGATCCAGACACCATATGAGTCCCTCCACTCAAAGCATTACCTTCAATTGTGTCTACATTACCACGGTTACTAATAGTCCTAACCTCTTGTTCTTGTGATCCTTTACCATCTTTAGATCTTAAAGCGTCAACTTGCTGTATGTTTATGGTCTGAGCAGAGATAGTATACTCTTGAGGAAAGCAGACCTCCGAATCGGAGACACTACTTCCAGATGATCTGGTCACTGTCTTTTCATTAGCACCACTGCCCATATACCCTCTTCGCTCAGTTTCATGTAACGTAACTACGTTTTCAGCTGAAGGTTCAAAACTGCTGCTAACTGCTCGATCTTTGTTTAAATTTGAGCTAACAACCTGAATTTCACTGACATTCGAGTTGAATGAAGAATCGCCAATAACACTTGAACTAACTAAATGTTCTCCAGAGTCTCTTGAACTGACCGACTGGGCTCCAGTTGAATACACCAATTGACCTCCCATGACACTTGAACTAACTGATTCATTACCAATGGAGCTTGAGCTAACCGAGTGATCTCCAGTGATTCTTGAACTGATTTGCTGGTTTTCAACAGAGCCTGAGCTAATTTGTTGGCCTCCTGTAGAACTCAAGATAAACTGGTGATCTCCAGTTGTACTTGAGCTAACTCGATCTCCAGAAACACTCGAGCTAACCCATTGGTCTCCTGTGACACTTGAACTATATCGTTGATCTCCAGTGGAACTCATGCCATGTTGTTGGTCTACAATGGTACCCAAGCTAACTTGTTGATTTCCAGCAACTCTTGAGCTGACAGTTACATTGGCACCATCAGCTTGCTTGTGTCTGACGCCTGAAATAACTGTCTGACCTTCAGTTTTAGAGTCTGTTAGACCCATCATTGACATTTTTGCACTTTCAGCCATATTTCTCAGAAATGCACTTCTTTCAGCATCTAAAGTGGAAGATTTGGAAGTTTTAGAGTCAGAATCAAGAGCATCTGACTGAAAATATGTAGTTGTTTTTACACTTGATGAGGAGGACATCATGTCTGGAGCCTTCACCGACCGTTGCTTCACAGTCATACCTTGAGTACCACCATGTCTACCAGAAGACTGGTCATCAGAAGACTGTCCTCCTGAAGACTCGTATGTGACAGAGGATTTGATTGTATTGTATTCCGTTGATGGTGCTGATGTTAAAGATGATGACGATTGTGAAGACTGACCTTGAAACTCACCCTGTTGTCTCTTATGGATGGTAGTACCATCACCATACTGTGAGAGGTCTCCTGACTTGGTGGTCTTGCTCGATTGTGAAAAAGAACTTTCACTGGAGCCAGAAATAGTTTTCTCGGTGTACGTTTGATAATGTTCGATTTTTTCTTTTATATTTTCAATTGAGAAGATATCGAGTTCATAGTTGGATGTCGAGAGAGTAGGCCGTTGTGTATTGACACCAACTGTCCGTAGATTTGGAATATCTGTGTTACAGCTGCGATTGCAAATCTGTTCAAGAGCCATGAAAATTTTGACATCTGTTTGACAGCCATTCATCTTGAGTTTTGGATTATCTGTTATTGTCGAGGAATTGACACAGATTGCTCTGGGCGTGTTAGTGAATCGGTGCTCCACATTTAGGGAATCAGTGAGTGTACCTTGCTCCATAGTCCATCCTTTTTCAGTTAGACAGGAACGGTGTGTCTGAGTGGGTTTTGCTTCACAAGCAACAGAAAATGTGCGAACTTGTTTCTGTGGCTCAGGGGGAACATCATCTACCCTGTAACTACCACAACCTATGCTACGAGTACTCACTTCCCATCTGTATTGTGTTCCTGCCTCTTTACCCGATGCATGCATGTGACAACTAACTCCTACGCTGCGGACGTTTTTACTCAAAACTTGACGTATAGCTGTTGTGATTTCTTCACTCTTGAAATGAATATTCCATGTGGATGAAAGGCTACCATCATCGGTACCGACACCTACTGAACGCATAGAAGGCTTCAAGTCATCACAGATATAAGAAATACCAACATCTCTTGTCGATACCTTGCACTCGACACCAACATTACGTTTAGACAGGGAAGTTGATGGCTGACCAATAATAAGTGTGCGCAGTTCTTTCTCGTGAATGTGGAGACCGGAGTCAGATTGGTCGTAGACATTTCCATCACCAACACCGACAGTTCGAGTAACTGGCTTGGGGCTTCTGACAGCAGCTGGGCTTGGGGAAACAAGATGTTCAGCTGATGTAGAAGAAACATGTTGGGCAAGTTGAGAAACTTGAGAAACTTGAGAAACATGAGAAGTATGGGAAACCTCTGAATGAACTGGCTGCAAAATGATGGTTTCTTTTTCCCAAGTTTCAGTATGAGTATCTGGATATTTCTGTGAGAAATATGCTGAACTCAAGTCAGGTTGGATATCATAAGGAACCTCAATTGAATGGTCTCCAATTCCTATGGAACGAGTAGTGGGAGTCTTAATGACAGCAACAGTCTGAACTGTGTGAAATTGAGGTTGGGGGTATGGCTTATGTTGTATTTGTTCATTCTGTTTTGGAGGTTCTACATGAATACGGCTGGTTATTTCATCTAGAGTCCTACAAGTTCTTTCTGAAGTTGTTACAGTTTTTTCTGAAGTAGTTGTGCTGTTGCTAACACCAATGCTTCTTTGATTGAGTTTGTGGTTCTGAGCTTTCAGCTGCAGCATCAGGAGCCGTTTTTCTTCTTTGAGGACAGAAATCCGAACTTGCAGCACTGGAATTGCTTTCACTTGTTCTTCCAGTTCTCTCATTCGCTGGAGGCTAACAGCCATTGCTTCGCGGATTGCCTCCAAAGATGCTTTGCTAATCATTGTCGAATTTTGGCTGTCAAAGGTTACAGAATTATGGGCTGGGCTAGAACCATTCTGTTGTGGAAAATGTGTTGCTATGGTTGCTGCCAATTCTGATGAAGTTACTGTGGTTGTTCGGAAAGTACTTTTTGTGTGGTGTGAGGAATGTTCGTACATTGTGTTAGTCGTGGGGTAATTTTGTTCACTAGAAACTGTAGACAGGGATGAGATGGAACTCACAGAGTCAGTTCGGCCCAACGTACAGGGAACAGAAGCTTCTTCCTGGACAGCATTCTTGTAAGGAAAGGTACCAAATTTAGCATGCAGTGCTTCACTGGTATCATTGTTGTCATAGGAAGATTGCATCATGTAAGCCTGTCTTCCAGCCATTTTAATCTTGGCATTCACTGATGAATCTATTTCCTCAAGAATGTTACGCGTAGCTGATGATTCATATTCGACTATATTTAAAATGCGGCTAGCGTCAGCTGAGTGGACAATGTCAGGTGGAAGTTCAGAGTTTTCAGTCGCCGTCCCACTTTCCTGATCCAATATGAATTCCATCGATTTACGCAACTTCTTTTTGTTGCGTTTGATTTTCTTGAGCTGTTTGAGTGTGTTGCCATTTGACATGTTTTCACAGTACTTGAGAAAATCCAAATCAATGTGGTATCCATACGGACAACACGTACAGTGCTCATCTCCACTTTCACTGCTCTGACTTTTTACAGCTCGGACTTGCACTTGATACTTTTGGGTTTGCGGTGGCCCAGCTGCAATGGAAAACAAGTGGTGAGGAGGAGGAGGAGGAGGATGATGATGATTATAATAATAATAATAATAATAATGATAATAAAAATAACGTTTTCAAATTTTGGCACAAGGCCAGCAATTTCAATGGATGGGTAAGTTGATTACATCAACTCCAGTGCTCAACTGGTACTTATTTTATCAACCCCCCCAAAGGATAAAAGGCTAAGTTGACTTCAGCGGAATTTGAGCTCAGAATGTAATGACAGGCGAAATGCCACTAAGCATTTTGTCGAAGGCACTACGATTCTACCAGTTCACTGTCTTAATAATAATCCTTTCTAGTGTAGGTACAAAGCCCGTAAACTGTGGGGAGGAGACTAGTCGATTACATTGACCCCAGTGCTCAACTAGTACTTCAACCTACCAAAGGATGAAAGTCAAAGTAGACTTTGATGGCATTTGAACTCGCAAAAAGTCAAAAGAAATGCTGCTAAGCATTTTGTCCAGCATTAACATATTATTATAACAGCAATACCATTAGGCTTTTCCAATGGCACAAGGTCACAGATTTTTTTTCTCTTTTGTAATGGTGGAGGAAAGCCTTGTAATTAAGTTAACCAAGCTTTATACTTGATCAGTACTTGTTTTTATCAATCCCAGAGCTATATGAGTGATATAGTTGACCCAAACAACTCAAGGTCACTGGTGTAGAATCCAGTCCAAGAAGTGAACTGGCCACCTTATGATTATTATTATTATTATTAACCCACACTTTAACCACTAGGCCATGCAGCTAGTCGCAAGATGACACTATTTTGGGAATAAAATGGATTGCTATGACTAGAATGCTTTTGACCATAGCTCAGCTATACTGTCATGGCTGGAATGCTTTTGATCATAGCTCAGTTGGATGGTCATATCTGGAATGCTTTTGATCATAGCTCAGCTGGATGGTCATATCTGGAATGCTTTTGACCATAGCTCAGTTGGACAGTCATGGTAGGAATGCTTTTGACCATAACGTGTTTGGACAGTCATAGACTATCATGGCTGGAATGCTTTTAACCATAGCTCAGCTGGATCAGAGTTGACTAGGACCTAAGCAAGACTAGCAATGGTATTACCAATACACTTGTTCAAGGAACTGAGAGAAATAAATTTTTAAAAATGGTTAACTGAAAGCCATACAGCAAAGTTTGTTGTAAACACTATTATCCAGCTGTCAGCGAGAGAGTCCTTCAAAGTTCTTGAGAATTGAGGAAGTTTCATCCACTAATATTATCTACATGGAAATTTGATAATGGTGGCAGTGGCAGTGATGGTAGTGATGGTGGTTAAGATGATGGTAGTGGCAATGCTGGTGGTAGTGGTGATCATGATGTTGATGACGATAGTGGCAGCTGCGGAGGTGATGGTGGTGATTAGCCTTCTACTAGTACACAGCCACAACATATTTTTTTAGGAAAAAAGAAAGGGTGTAGTCATCTAAACCAGATTTTAGCATATCAAAATGATACATAATTTATAGATCCTGGCAGGATGAAAGGTCACATTTAGGTTGAAATTAAAATGATGCTAGCCATTTTGCTTGGTACATTACTATTTCAACCACACCAAACACACACACACACACACACACACACACACACACACACACACACACACACACACACACACACACTATCTTTTACGTAACCCACTAAATCAGAGTTTCTCAACCATTTTTTATCTATGGACCTTTTTGATTACTACTTCATTCTGGTGGACCCCAACAGCCATTTGATGTTTAAAAGCGAGTTTTATAGACACTCCTTTCAAAACTCCTATTTCATTTTTCACATATTAACTTGCGTAGGTTGAACTATGCAAAACATTAAAGAACCCTAATTGTTTCTTGCAATACATACATCTAAAGCGAAATTTTTTCAAGAGCCCTTCAAATACTATTGTGGGTCCCCAATTTACTATTTTGTTGCATGGATCCCCAAAAATCATATATGGAGACTCCGGAGCCACATAGACCTCAGTTGAGAACAACTGTTCTAAATCAATTCTTGAAGAAACCAGTTATCATTGGACCACTTCAAGAAGTAAGAATGCTAACAGAGTGAAGAGTGGTTATAAGGCTATTGTTCAGTTTAAAACCACCTCTCGGTGGCCTTTGGGTTTCCCTTTAGCAGAGTCTGTTCTGTTGCATACATCCAGACCGGCTCTCAAACCACAGCATAACTTCTTGGTTTCCTCCTGACAGTCATAGACCAGGAAAATAGTCATCAGCATTGGGTTTC
Source organism: Octopus bimaculoides (assembly GCF_046866305.1). Classification (NCBI taxonomy): domain Eukaryota; kingdom Metazoa; phylum Mollusca; class Cephalopoda; order Octopoda; family Octopodidae; genus Octopus; species Octopus bimaculoides. The sequence continues at coordinate 16,279,448 of NC_142934.1, read as the reverse complement.
TTCCCCTAGCATAGGCAAATGTAAACAAAAAATAATAACTGAAATATAATAATGGTTTCAAAATTGGGTACAGGGCCATTAAGTTCGAAGCAGTAGAGTTAAGTCGATTACATCAACCCGAGTACTCAACTGGTACTTATTTTATCAACCCCGAAGGCATGAAAGGCTAAGTCAATTCTGGCAGAATTTGAACTCAGAACATGAGGGCTGACGAACTGTCACTAAGCATTTTTGCCCAGCGTGCTAACAATTCTGTCAGTTCGTCATCATAACTCAGTGAAGAAGAAGAATAATAATCCTTTCTACTATAGGTACAAGGCCTGAAATTGTAGGGAGGGGACTAGTCGATTACTTCAACCCCCAGTGTTTCATTAGTACTTAATTTATTGACCCCAAAAGGATGGAAGGCAAAGTTGACATCAGCAGAATTTGAACCCAGAATGTAGTGACAGGTGAAATACCACCAAGCATTTTTCGTCCAGAGTGCTAATGATTCTGCCAGATCACTAAATAATAATAATAATAATAATAATAATAATAATGGTTTCAAATTTTGGCACAACGCCTGCAAGTTCAGAGGTGGTTGGGGAGGTGGGTCAATTACATCAACCCCCAACTGGTACTTATTTTATCCACCAAGAAAGGATGAACAGCAAAGTTAATCTTGGCAGAATTCAAACTCAGAACAAGAAGACAGATGAAATGCTGCTAAGCATTTTGCCCTGCGTAATAAACGATTCTACAAGCTCAACAACAACAACATCAAACCCAGTGACAAAATAAAAGAGTATGTAATTTGTACTTATACATACCAGGTGGAGTTTTCAATTCTGCTCGCACAATTTCTTCACGGTATGTCGCCATTGTAGTTTGATATTCCCAGAATGTTTGAGGCTTTTGTTTGGTTTTGTTTTTGTTCTGGTTTTCCCAAATAAGAGAGAGAGTAGTTCTTTGTCACGGACGGCGATTGAAGGTGTTTTACCTGGAGTTAACTTATCCTTCCATTGAAACATCTGGAAAATCAGCAAAAAAGAAACGACTTAATAGACCAGTAGACATAAAAAAAATGTATGTTTGTGCATACAAATGCAATCACACCCATTCTAAAATGCCAGCCAATCACAATAGGACAGAACTCTCTTTACCCAATCTTTTAACATATAACTCATTAATGCATAGCGTCCAGAAAAATGGATGCAGGAAAAATTACTATTACTTGTTTCGTATGTGTGTATAATTGGTTTGTAAGTACGCAGTGCCTGCTCATTCATAGAGCACTAGTTTAAAGGCAGACTATACTAAAAATAAGCTCAATAGGTAGTTTACTTAACAGGCAAAATTAATTTTTCCTGCATCTATTTTTCTGGAAGCTATGCATTAATGGGTTAAACCAGCCATACCTGGCCCAAAATTCTATCCATTTTATGTTCAAACTGGCCAGGTCTAGCCTCTCACACCTACACTACAATGTCATTCTAAAAATATACAATTGCTTCGTTGAAATATTGAAGCCACAGGATAATGCATAGTCAATTCAAAGTAATGTGAATAAATAAGCATTACATATAAGAGAATAATCTAAATGCTAAAGGGTTAAACACAGTCAGCTTAGCATATGTAAGGACTGAGCAGACACAAATCTAATTAAGAGTGCTTGGCTCACAAACCATCATGGTCATTTTAATGTCCACATTTCCATGCTTGCAAACATCAGACAGAGTTCATTGAAGCAGATTTTCTACAGACAGACGTCATTCTTTTCACCAACTCTACCTGTTTCCAAGCAAGGTAATATTTCTACATGTATGATGGTAACGCTTGTTGACAACCATTGTGCAATCTCAAGACAAGGAGACAAACACATACACACCCATATTACATATAAACACATACACACCCATATTACATATAAACACATACATATATATGATGATGATGTCTGTCCACACATGACCAAAGAAATCACTGACCATTGCCCATACAAAATGCCAGCAATAGCCATTCATGAGATTATCGCACCAACAGTCACCTTCACCCAGGTTTGTGCCCGCAACTTCCATGCTTTCCACAGTACCCTCCTACTCGACCAGGTATCAAATAGTTGCCTCACCAGTAATTGCACAACCTAAAATTTAAAGTCAAATAAAGATTGTGCAACAACTCATAAACCCTCTCCACCCTACTGATATGATCCAGAGACAGGCCAAGGCAAGAAATCCAGGGTCAATATGGGTTACAAGCTCAGGAACATGGTAGCATCATGATCATAAGTGCAAGATTCCCCAAAAGTTCATTATCATTCCCAGCATATCTACTTTCATATCAGAGTGACCGTCTCTAAGAGACATATTTTAACAAAAGCTAAGAAGTGCCTCACTCCCAATGTTCTTCCAGCATGTTGGACACCAGCCCAGAATTTCTGAAGGCCCATGTTATTGCTAGATAGTTGTTGAACCTACATTAGGTTCATGCATCCTTTTGGAGACACACACACACAGAGGATCTCCTTAAGTATCAGTTTATCAAATTCAATCAAAGGTTTTGGTCAATATACAGCTATAGTAGGAAGCAAGTACCAGCACAAAATGTCATGCAGTGGTACTGAACCCACAACCATGTGCTTGGGAAACAGACTTTTTAACTACACAGCCATGCCTGAGCCTATATATTATAAGAAATTACTGTTTCTTCATTTACAAAACTCTGAAGATAACTATAAGTGTGACAGCAGGAAGCTCAACCAGTCTTTCGTCATCTTTTCCCAGAGAAACTTTTAATAAACTTGCTCTCCATATGAACAAGACACACCATTTGAAAATATGACAAAGAAAGTTAACAAAACATTCTTTGCATGGTCACTCTATCATGCTAAAATAGCAGCCCAATCTCCCCTCAATCATACCTCATCATCTTAATAAAGAAAAGGCATGTTGGACGGACATTGTGGTTCAAGATATACAAAACATTAAGTGTTGACAGATGGAATGCTTTTGATCTTCGGTTTGCAAAATCAAGTCTGACCTGGCAGGGCTTAACAATAAATATTCCAGTCAATTATTCCAGTGCAGAGTGCACTGAGAAATGCTGCATGCTTATCATGCCATTCTATGCCAGATGATATACACATACTTATACATACAATATATACATACACACACACATAAATACACATACATACACGCATACATATGTACACATAGAAATGTTTTACACACGTGTACATACATATACACATATATACATGCATACACATGCATATACATATATACACATACATACATGCATACACATGCATATACATATATACACATACACACACAAAACATACATATGTATGCATACACACATTATACTCACAAGTGCAACACCCTAACCACTAAACCACAAGACTACGCATACACACACAATACAAATCTTCATAAATAATGAAGAAGTATAATGAAATATGTAGTAAGGTTACACTCACTGGCATTCCATAGATGAATGAAGTAATCTTTACTCCCGTTTACCCCCCCCCCCCCCCGGGATTCTGCAGTGTGACTAGGGATGATAACTGAACATAACTGGCAGCCTTAGTTGGTACTTGTTAGGAGCAGCTTAAGACAATACCAGAGTGCAGGATAACTAATGAGCAATTAGAATAAAAAGTGGAGTACAACAGCAGCAGGAGCAGCGTCTAATTCTGCTCCCTCTCTTCTATTTTCACCTATGACAAATAAGAATTACTTTTGACCATGATGTAATATATATCTAAGTAATTTTGGCACTTCTCTTATTAACTCCAGTTGCTTGTTGTAGTTAATTAGTTTGAGGGGTGCAGTTATAAAAGACATGCCAGTTATAATTATTCATTTCCTTCTTTCATTGAGGCATAGTATATCTAGGATGACATTCAATGTAAAGTGTCTTCTTTTTTAGGATTTTTTTTTTTTTTTTTAAGATTGAAGAACCTGTTTGGTGTAGTCTCCAGAAACTCTCTACAGAGAAGCAGAGTTTTGGAGATAGAAAGAAGGGGGGGAATAAAGAAAGAGAAGCAGAACTGTAGAGATGAAGGGGAAAAAGAGAGAAGGGAGAGTTAAAGCTGAGAAGGGAGACAAACTGAGAATTCAAGGAAAAAATACAAAAACTTTGGCGAGATTTGAAGTATGAAACACAAGAGCATGGAATAAAATAGTGGAAGGTGTACTTTGTCTGCACCAATTAAATGTTTATATGCACCAATTAGAGAAGGAGTCCTTTATCTGGTCTTTCACCATGTTAGAAATAGCAGTCAAATCTCTCTCAAATTACAGTCTAATTTCTTTAAAAAAAAAAATGAACATATTGGAGCATATAGTTTTAGCTGCACTGTGACTGGGAAAGTGGAGGCGCAATGGCCCAGTGGTTAGGGTAGTGGACTCGCGGTCATAGGATCGCGGTTTCGATTCCCAGACCGGGCGTTGCGAGTGTTTATTGAGCGAAAACACCTAAAGCTCCACAAGGCTCCGGCAGGGGATGGTGGCGAACCCTGCTGTACTCTTCCACCACAACTTTCTCTCACTCTTACTTCCTGTTTCTGTTGTGCCTGTAATTCAAAGGGTCAGCCCTGTCACACTGTGTCACGCTGAATATCCACAAGAACTACGTTAAGGGTACACGTGTCTGTGGAGTGCTCAGCCACTTGCATGCTAATTTCATGAGCAGGCTGTTCCGTTGATTGGATCAACTGGAACCCTCGACGTCATAAGTGACGGAGTGACTGGGAAAGGAACAGAAGGGTGATGGCTGCAACACTTTTCATCATCGGTCTCCTCAATCCAGCCGGACCCAGGGCTAAACAACAGCATTTTCTCCAATTAGAAGTCTTATGAATAGATCTGCACTGAGTCCACAGCCCTAATGAGTAAGAATTTCTTTTAGTCTTGCTGCAGTGTACAGCTAAGTAAGGAATAAGTTTGAGAAAGAAATAAAAGAGTATGTAGAAAGAGAGAGGGTGTGAAACTAAGAAAGGAAGAGAGAAAGAGCTGGAACTAAGAAGAGATGGGAAAGAGAGGTAAAACAGAGAGAGAGGAAAAAAACAGAAAAAGAAAGAGAACTGTGAAGGCAGTAAGAGAAAGGGGGGGGAGATAAAAAGAAAAGAGTAGAGCTGTAGAAGTGGAAGGAGAGAGTGAGGAAGAGGAAGGGCTAAAGAGAGAGAAACAGAGTCAAGAAGGAGAAGTTAAGCTGAGGAGGAAAGCCAACTGAGGAAGAAGAGAGAGGCAAGCTGAGGTGGGTGGGGTTACAGTGAGAGGCAGAGAGGTAATGCTAAGAAGAGAGAGGAAAAGGTAATGCTAAGGAGGGAGGCACAGTAAGAGGTAGAGCTGATGAGAGTAAGAGGTAGAGCTGAT
>NC_142934.1:16256582-16266582 GCF_046866305.1 Octopus bimaculoides | reverse complement strand
TTATTAACCATCTCTTCTTCTCTGCCTTTCTCTCTCCCCACTATCTTCTACAAGCAATGTCTCTCATTACATCTAGCCATCACTGTCCTTCTTCCATCACTCCCTCTCGCCACATTGTCACCCTAATCTCACCAACTCATCCTACATCACACTCATTTCTTTCTCTCTTCCACTCTGGTTCATATTCTCTTTCCAACCCACTCTAATGATCACAAGGCCCCCCACAGCACAGACACAACACAGAGTAGCGAGAAACCCTTTCTGTCTTGTAGGGTACAAAACAACTTTGTTAGTACTGGTGCCATGGTAACTTGAACCCCCATACATTCTGTAGGCTGGTCCCTCTAACATGTCCAAGAGAAGAGTAGTGACTGCAAATAAGAACCCAGACTAAAACAGCATACACAACCCATGCCAGCATGGAAAGCAGACATGGAGTAAAGACGATAAAGGTAGCAACGATGATGACAGCAACAACAATGATGAGGAACAAACCAAAAACTCGATCAATACTTGTTTTATCAACTTATGACAGACAGATAGATAGACAGACAGGTAAGCAGACAGACAGGCAGGTAAGCAGATATATTTTCATTTAAAGTTGATTCATTCAGTCACCATTCTGTCATTCTACAGCTATCACCATAAATGCACAATATACCATCCACCAGTCCTTATACTCGGCAACCATCTGATTTAGCTAAAAAACCTCAATAACCCGAAATCTACAAACACACACACAACCAAGAGTTTGCACCAGTGTTTTTCTAGGTCAGAGAAAACAACTTTACAGGTTTGACAAGTCGACCGAAATTATTCCAGTCCCTTGGCATTCTCGAAATAATTAAGACAGTAAATACTAAAGATATCTTTTTTTTTTTTTTTTTTTTTTGTTTCTAATTAAATATGGAATGAATTAATTGAGAAAATGAAAAGAAAGAATAATTAAATATGAAAGCTGTAACCTGAGCTATTCTTGTTAGTTTACTAAACTGGAAGATTGTTTAACAGGTACCAACAGACATGGCTGCATAGTTAAGAAGTTTGTTTCACTCTCACACAGATTCTAAGTTTGATCCCATTAGGCTGACCATAACTGGGCATATTTTCCAACATACAAACCAAACTTTTCAGACCAAAATTTACAGCAAAAAAAAAGGTTGACACCGAAACAACTTTGGAGAACCAAAAATTCTATGTGAAATGCAGCAGGATTTGGAAAGATAATGACGACGTTAGAATGGTTACACTATATGTTTACAATCTATGCTATTAACTTGTATGCCAGAAAATAAAGTAGGTGAAAACTGAGTGGGTGGAAAGAAGATACAAGCCTGTGGGATGGACTGCTCTTGTTTTTAAATGATGAACTAAAGCTTTCATCCAGTTTAACACCAACATCTTGCTCCATGTGCCTTTAGTAGACTCTACTCTGTTTAGGAGACTACTCTGGGGTCTAGCCTAACAAAAAAATTCCTTCCATAGCTAAAAAAAATTCCTTTCATTACTGAAGTCATCATCATCATCATCATCGTTTAACATCCGCTTTCCATGCTAGCATGGGTTGGACGATTTGACTGAGGACTGGTGAACCACATGGCTGCACCAGGCTCCAATCTGATCTGGCAGAGTTTCTACAGCTGAATGCCCTTCCTAACACCAACCACTCCAAGAGTGTAATGGGTGCTTTTACGTGCCACCGGCATGAGGGCGAGTCAGGCGGTACTGGCAACGGCCACGCTCAAGATGGTGTTTTTTTACGTGCTACCTGCACAGGAGCCAGTCCAGCGGCACTGGCAACGACCTCGCTCGAATGTTTTCTAATGTGCCACCGGCATAAGTGCCAGTAAAGTGATGCTGGTAATGATCACGCTCAAACGGTGCTATTTACGTGCCACTAGCATGGAAGCCAGACAGCTGCTCTGGCAATGATCACGCTCAGACAGTGCTGTTAGTGCTCCACTGGCACAGGTGCCAGTCATCGAATATGGTCCAATTACGATTTCGATTTCGATGTGCATCTCTGGGATCTATTTTAAAATGGGGGCGCCAGTTTTCATTTATGTTTTATGTAGTGTTTTTGGTACGGAAAGACTTTCAAACTTCGTATACTTATCTATTTTGTGTTATAGAACAGAAAAATATTTTTGTATTCAAATTTATTTCATGTAAAAAATTGTCATATTTCGATAATTTCTACTAATCACTGACGTCTATTCAGTTGAAAACAGTTAGCGCTGTAACGGTGTATATCGTATTAATCCCCTAACCCTAACTAGACTGTTAACCGTAACCGTAACCCTAACCCTAAAACTAACCCTAACTCTAGACTCCGAACTCTAAAATTGTTACACACATAGATACGCACAGCGTATCCACCACTACCATCTGCAACTACCACCATCACTGCTATCCCCTACCCTTACCACCACCACCACCACCATCAGAACGCCCCACCATCCCCACCACCACCATCATCACCACTGCCGCCAGCATCACCACCAGGTCAGTGGTGATAAAAGACAATTTCTTCATGGCTGTTTATCCAGCCAAGAGGACCAACAAAACTTTTATTCTCTCACAGTTAATTCAGCAGCAGCAGCCAGACAGCAGAGAGGAGAACAAACTTTTAGATGATGGAGCATATAAAAAACATTATTACCCTAATTTCTATAAATATAATTCTGATGTGACAATGTTGACATTATCCTTAGTTCAGAGGCCACTCAAAATCTGAAATGGCAAATCACACACTTGCTCTGTTTCTCTTTACCGATTGTTCCACTGATTGCCCGCTGATTACTTGCTGATATTTTATACGCCAATAATTGAGCAGTCCCCACTGCTTATATCTACTATGTCAGCAGCACCTGTTTACCAAACATGTTTGCTTCCCAGTTAGTTACCTATCTAATGCAATTTACTCAGGCTTGCACAAGGAAATCGGTCATTTTTTTTTCTTGGTCACATCTGATAATACTGTAACATATTATTCTTTATTCGTTACTTTCAGTCATTTGACTGCAGCCATGCTGGAGCACTGCCTTCAGTCGAGCAAACTGACCCCCAGGACTTATTATTTGTAAGCCTAGTACTTATTCTATTGGTCTCTTTTGCCGAACCGCTAAGTTATGGGGGACGTAAACGTACCAGCATCGGGTTGTCAAAAGCTAATACTAGAGTTTCTAGCATGGTATCTACCACAGCATAGTCTGTTCTAACAGTACATTCATGTTTAAGTAGGGATAAACATTACTTCATTTCACATTACTCCAGTCCACTCAACTATGTGCTCCAGCAATAGCTAGGAAGTTCACCATGTGATGAACTGGTGTCCAATCCAAGGACTGTGTTGTAATCTCAATCACTTATATGCTATTGAAACCAGGTTAATCCTTGGCTTTGCGAGTCCTAAGGCTGAGACAGACCTAAGTAAATGTACAGTACCATATATTCATTGAGCGATAACCTCTCATCACCACATTACAATAGACAGTAAAAGTCTGTTCTTCTTGAGCAGAGTATAACACCAGAACATACCAAAAATCAACACTCCATACTTTCTAGAGTAATTAAAATCATATTGGTCTTTGAGCTAATGTTTGTCTTTTCCTCGCAGTATAATTATTTCTAATTAACTTTTTTTAATGTTTACTGCATTAAACTTTTTAGTACTAATTTGACTGTTGACTATTCTTTTGTCTTGCAGATGGCAAGTTGGAGCAATTTCTCTTTAATTTATTCTTTTAAAAATTGTATTTCTTGTTTACCACTTAATACACACATTTATTTTTTTTTCTTTTCTCTTTACAACCAGACATATGCATGAATACACACACACAAGTATACTCGCACACAGGAGTAAATATGCATAAATACACACATATAAACAGTGTGTGTGTGTGTGTGTGTGTGTGTGTGTGTGTGTGTGTGTGTGTGTGTGTGTGTGTGTGTGTGTGTGTGTGTGTGTGTGTGTGTGTGTGTGTGTGTGTGTGTGTGTGTGTGTGTGTGTGTGTGTGTGTGTGTGTGTGTGTGTGTGTGTGTGTGTGTGTGTGTGTGTGTGTGTGTGTGTGTGTGTGTGTGTGTGTGTGTGTGTGTGTGTGTGTGTGTGTGTGTGTGTGTGTGTGTGTGTGTGTGTGTGTGTGTGTGTGTGTGTGTGTGTGTGTGTGTGTGTGTGTGTGTGTGTGTGTGTGTGTGTGTGTGTGTGTGTGTGTGTGTGTGTGTGTGTGTGTGTGTGTGTGTGTGTGTGTGTGTGTGTGTGTGTGTGTGTGTGTGTGTGTGTGTGTGTGTGTGTGTGTGTGTGTGTGTGTGTGTGTGTGTGTGTGTGTGTGTGTGTGTGTGTGTGTGTGTGTGTGTGTGTGTGTGTGTGTGTGTGTGTGTGTGTGTGTGTGTGTGTGTGTGTGTGTGTGTGTGTGTGTGTGTGTGTGTGTGTGTGTGTGTGTGTGTGTGTGTGTGTGTGTGTGTGTGTGTGTGTGTGTGTGTGTGTGTGTGTGTGTGTGTGTGTGTGTGTGTGTGTGTGTGTGTGTGTGTGTGTGTGTGTGTGTGTGTGTGTGTGTGTGTGTGTGTATTTGTGTTGCAAATTCAGTTCTTGACCTCTGAGAAAAGTCAAGCTTTTCAGTTTTGAAAATGTAACAATTCTCACAGACAGAACAATTGCAATTACCATAAGCCCAGCCACTACAATCAGTAGCACCACTCTAGATATGTTGTCATCTTCTAACATCCATTACAGCCATTAACCCAACCCTTATTAGCAATCATAGCCACCAGTGTCCTCCAATTCTTCTCCCTCACGACTATCTACACCATCACCTGTACAGCTTTCCCTGCCACCACTACCACCATTATCCTAGTAATTGTTACCACAATCATCACCACAACCTCCTACTACTACCACCATCGCCTGAAGCCTCTACGTGGAACCTTCATGTGGCTGCCTGAACTGTTAGTAATAGCAGCCAAATCACCTTTAAATCCCAGTGTTTTATAAAGAAAGCACATTGAGTAATGTGGCCCTGGATTTACCATATAGAAGAAAAATATGGGCCGGTCATGGCTGGATCGCTGAGTGGAATAACATGAAATGAAGTGTTTTACCCAAGAACACAACATGCTGCCTTGTTCAGGAATTGAAACCATAATCTTACGATCGTGAGTGCAACATCCTGACCACAAGGCAACATGCATTCATTGTTACTGTAAAACTAGACACGTGAAAATTAGCCTATTTTTAAGACTATTTATTTTGTCTGGGCTTATTTTTCCATGCTAGCATGGGTTAGATGAATATATTGAGGCAGCATTTGTTTTTAGAGTTGGATGGCCTTCATTGCACTTAGAGTAAAACAGTTTCCCTATTGAGAGAATATGAAGACATTGACAGTAAAAAATGTCCACACCTCACTGTATAATCGCACAACTGTTACCAAAGAAATACAAGAAAAAATTAATATTACTACTCAGTAGCAACCCACACAATATACATAATGCTTGCATGAGTGAACAACCAATAACATGTACACGCATGTTCAGTGAAAGACTTGAGAGTGCAAAATCCTCCCCGTGCAACAGCTGACATGCTTGCTCAGCTGGTGAATGTGTAGTTGTCCGGTTGTTGACAACAAAGAATACTTAAAATAGTACACAACAGCAAAAAACAACTGCACAGACACATCTATCACTTCTGCCCCACTCCTGCTGCCCTCATTGTTCCCAGTTCCCATATAAAATTCTCCACGGCACCTCCAGTGGGCAATACTAACCACTTTAAGAAGCACTTTTGAGTTAAACTTCCCAATGTGAGTAAAGGACACAACACCAAGTTCCAGTGACAGGACAGTTGACCATTCTCAACCGGTCATTCAACATGATACTGACTTAGCAAATTATGCTATGCCCTAATTTTATATGTATTAAACTACTTACACGACATCTCACATATCAATTAATGTTTGAGATAGAATTCAATGCAAGTTAGATTCTCAAAATTTGCCAACACTACTCCTGGCCTGTTTATGCACCCTTTTCTCTTTATGTCTTTTACTGTCCACTTTTCTGTCCTTTTTGTGCCTTTTAACCTGTATACCTGCATTTTTGGCTTTCTTTAGCCAACTTATTACCACTTTTTGTTCCCTCTTTTACCCTTTCCTGACAAGATGTAGTGCACCTGAGTACTGTACACAATATGCACAGAGATGGAAGTTCTAGGACTTCCTTCGGTCATGTATGACCATGAAAATGCATCTAGAAAATTCCCCTCCAAGGCACAAGTCTGGGCAAAGTTGTTTGTGGCAGACCAGCCGTCGCCCGTGCATACCAGCCTCCCCTCTCCATGCCACCAATGTTATCCAAGAGAAAGGCAAAGGTAGATACAGCTTGGCACCAGTGACATCACAACTCATTTCAATAACTGAATGAATTGGAGCAATGTGAAATGAAGTGTCTTGCTCAAGAACACAACACACAGCCCGGTCCGAGAATCGAACTCACTACCTCATGATTGTGAGCCCAACGCTCTAACCACTGAGCCATGTACCTTCACTTTTACCTTACCACAAATTTGTTGAGAGGTGGACAAGTAGAAAAGATGGTTCGAGTGAGCTGGCCTGCTCTGAGTATGTGCCTGAAGTCTAGAGGAGGACAACAGGAATCATGGTGACTGTGGTTTTGTGTAGTTTCCATCAGTAGGACTCAGAGGTCTGCCTCATTTTGGGGGAATCATTTCTTGCTTCAATTTTCCTGTACTGTCCCTAATGTCTTTGTTAACTTTAGTGGTTAATAAAGAAACCCCTATCATTGTTACTATCGTTGAGGCAAGCTGGCAGAATCATTATCAAGCCGAGCAAAAGGCTTAGCGACATTTTGTCAGTCTTTACGTTCTGAGTTCAAATTCTGCAGAGGTTGACTTCGCCTTTCAGAGTCAGGGAAAATAAGTACCAATTGAACACTGGAGTCAATGTAATCGACATGACCCCCATCACCTGAACTTGCTGGCCTTGTGCTAAAATTTGAAACCATTATTATTATTACTATTATTACTACCACCACCAAGGCAGCGTGCTGCAGAATTGCTAGTGTATCAGACAAAATGCTTGGCAGTATTTCTTCCAGCTCATTATATTCTGAGTTCAAATCCTACTGAAGTCAACTTTGCCTTCCATTTTTTTCTGGACTAATACAAGTACTGGGGTCAATATAATTGATTCTCCTCCTTCCCTCAAAATTGCTGGCCTTGAGCTAAAATTTGAAACCATTAAAAGCAGTGAGCTGGCAGAGTTGTTAGCATGTTGGACAAAATGCTTAGCAGCATTTCTTCCAGTTCTTTACATTCCGAGTTCAAATCCTGCCAAAGTCAACTTTGCCTTTCAACCTTTCGAGGACAACAAGAAAGAATAACAGTCAAATACTGGAGTCAATGTAACCAACTAATCTCTTCCCCTCGGAACTGCTGGCCTGGTGGTAGTAGCAGTAACAACAACAACAACAAGAATAATAATTGCCAATGTCAATTCATTTTATACTACAGTATAGTAAGCTAATAACAATAACTAAATCAACAAAAGTTAAGTTGACTAGAATTATGAATGTAGATTAAAAGGAGTGGGGGGCAGACATGTTGAAAACAAAATGCATTAACAGTTGCAGAATATGAATATACATACAGTTATTAACAAAAGGCTACAAAGCTGTCCTAGTAGTGTAGTAGTTAAAATACTTCTTTCTCTAGTTAGCGACAACAGACGCATGGCTTAGTTCCCAGTGACAGAAAAAGACCGTCCGATAACATCATTCATTTGTAACGTTGATATATTTATATATACTGAATTAGCTGAAGCAAATAAAAAATTATGCAATCACACACACACATACATACATACATATATATGCACATATACACATACACACACATACACACACAGCCAACCACCCCCCTTCCCATACACATAAGCATACATTTATACACACATATACACACAAACACACCTAATACAAAATACACAAATAGATAAGCCATTTTATCAACAAACACAGCCACCAAGCAAAGTTTCGGCCTAATAAACATACATAATGGTGTGTTTATTTAAACAGTCGAAATTATTGCATGTGCACATATATACACCAGTCATAGGCGTGGCTATGTGGTTACGAAGTTCGCTTTGCAACCATACTGTTCAGATTTCATTCCCACAGTGCAGTACACAGAGTGTCTTGGACCCATGGTTGACAAATAACTTGTAAATGGAATTTGGTAGGCACAGAAATTTATTTTGTGTGTGTGTGTGTGTGTGTGTGTGTGTGTGTGTGTGTGTGTGTGTGTGTGTGTTAATAAGTATAGTTGTGTGTATTTAGGTGCATTTTTCTGTGTCAGTGTCACTGTATGTGTTTGAACACCACACCATGTTTAAAACAAAACCATTAGTAACAATATAGTTAAAATCGTTCGCGTATATGAGTGTATATATGTATGTATGTATGTATGTGTGTGTGTGTGGATATATTCTTTCACTTGTTTCAGTCATTTGGCTGCAGCCATACTGAGAACTGCCTTAAAGGGATTTTTAATTGAACAAATCCACCCCAGGACTTATTCTTTGTAAGCCTAGTACTTATTCTATTGGTCTCTGTTGCCAAACTGCTAAGTTACAGAGAGGTAAACACACCAACATCAATTGTCAAGTGATGGTGGGGAGAGAAACACTGACACAAAAATATATACATGCATGTTTGTATAGATATAGATATATATATATATATATATATATATATATATATACACACACACACACACACACACACACACACACATGTACGATGGGCTTCTTTCAGTTTCTGTCTACTAAATCCACTCACAAGGCTTTGGTTTGACCAAGGCTATAGAAAACATTTGCCCAAGGTGTCATGCAGTAGGCACCATGTGGTTGGGAAGCAAGCTTCTTAACACACAGTCACACCTGTGTCAATATACATATACAATCAGTTAGTTGTCCTGCTAAGTCAGAATAAAAGCACATTCAATATAAGAAATTGAGCAGATGTGTGTTTTTATATTTCTACATCTCTCTGAGTGGGATTTTGACAAACAAGAACATACCACTCTAGTATTGGGGTCAATTATTTAATCGATTTACCTCTCATGACAAATTTATAACTCCATGCCTGCCTATATTTGAAACAAATTTATAAATATCAATGTCATCTTACATCTGTTTTCTCAGGCTAACATAAGTTGAATAGGTTTGAAAGTACCTCACCACTAGGTGGAGTTCTTCATCATCCAATCAACACAGCAATACAGAAACCTGGCCAAGTTTGTTTTCAAATATGTCAATTTTTTTTCCTATTAATATTAAATATTATAAAACCAGTATACAATGGAATTGGTAAACTGTCAGACAAACTATGTTGCAGAATTTAGCTGTGTCCTTGAATACTTTTAGTTCAACCCTTTCGTTATTCTATTTTTGTTTACACCCATCTTTGGTTCAATTACTTTCGATAAAAAAAATAAACAAAAATTTGATAGAATAATTTTGTTGTTATCAAGGCGGTGTTTGAAATATAAATTAATGTGAAATTTTACAGAAGGTATTATTTTAGATCACTTTAAACAGGAAGTTTGTATCATAAAACCAGGGTTCACCTCAGTAGAGTTGGTGTCAAATAGTAAAATCTTGCCAGGATCAACTCTGTCTGAAATCCCTTAACCAAAATTTACAATTCTTGCAGTCCAAAATCAGTTTTATTACACGTTTTATTGCATAAGGAGCAACAATGGTACAAGGCCACACATTTAGAGAATGATGTCACAGACAATTAAATTCCAGTACCTGGAAGGATAAATGGTAAAACTGACCCAGCCAAGATTTGAACTAGGAACATAGGGGATATAACCTTAATAATGCAAGCATTTTGTTAAGCAACCTGTCAATTCTTCTATCAACTATCTCTGTAGTAATTCAATACTGCAGCCTGGGATTCAATGAAATGTTCTTGTGGCCAT
>NC_142934.1:16231582-16249082 GCF_046866305.1 Octopus bimaculoides | reverse complement strand
TTTTACTTGCTTCAGTCATTAGATTGTGGCCATGCTGTGGCACTACCTTGAAGAGATTTTAATTGAAAGAATCAACCCAAGCACATTTTTTTTTTTTTAAAGCCTAATACACATTCTATCAGTCTCTTTTGCTGAACTGCTATTAAGTTGCAGATCGTAAACAAACCAATACCGGTTGTCAAGTGGTGGCGGGGGACAAACACTCTCGCACGCGCAACAGGTTTTTGTCAGTTTCCGTCCACCAAATCCACTCAAAAGGCTTTGGTTGGCTTGAGGCTATAAAAGAAGGCACTTGCCCAAGGTGCTACAGAGTGAGACTGAATCTGAAACCATGTAGTTGGGAAGCAAGCTTCTTACACAACCACAGCTGTGCCATTATGTGTGTGTGTGTGTGTGTGTGTGTGTGTGTGTGTGTGTGTGTGTGTGTGTGTGTGTGTGTGTGTGTGTGTGTGTGTGTGTGTGTGTGTGTGTGTGTGTGTGTGTGTGTGTGTGTGTGTGTGTGTGTGTGTGTGTGTGTGTGTGTGTGTGTGTGTGTGTGTGTGTGTGTGTGTGTGTGTGTGTGTGTGTGTGTGTGTGTGTGTGTGTGTGTGTGTGTGTGTGTGTGTGTGTGTGTGTGTGTGTGTGTGTGTGTGTGTGTGTGTGTGTGTGTGTGTGTGTGTGTGTGTGTGTGTGTGTGTGTGTGTGTGTGTGTGTGTGTGTGTGTGTGTGTGTGTGTGTGTGTGTGTGTGTGTGTGTGTGTGTGTGTGTGTGTGTGTGTGTGTGTGTGTGTGTGTGTGTGTGTGTGTGTGTGTGTGTGTGTGTGTGTGTGTGTGTGTGTGTGTGTGTGTGTGTGTGTGTGTGTGTGTGTGTGTGTGTGTGTGTGTGTGTGTGTGTGTGTGTGTGTGTGTGTGTGTGTGTGTGTGTGTGTGTGTGTGTGTGTGTGTGTGTGTGTGTGTGTGTGTGTGTGTGTGTGTGTGTGTGTGTGTGTGTGTGTGTGTGTGTGTGTGTGTGTGTGTGTGTGTGTGTGTGTGTGTGTGTGTGTGTGTGTGTGTGTGTGTGTGTGTGTGTGTGTGTGTGTGTGTGTGTGTGTGTGTGTGTGTGTGTGTGTGTGTGTGTGTGTGTGTGTGTGTGTGTGTGTGTGTGTGTGTGTGTGTGTGTGTGTGTGTGTGTGTGTGTGTGTGTGTGTGTGTGTGTGTGTGTGTGTGTGTGTGTGTGTGTGTGTGTGTGTGTGTGTGTGTGTGTGTGTGTGTGTGTGTGTGTGTGTGTTTGTCATTGCCAGTGCCGCTGGACTGGCTCCTGTGCAGGTGGTATGTAAAAAACACCTTCTGAGCATGGCCATTGCCAGTACCACCTGGCTGGCTCTCGTGCCAGTGGCATGCAAAAGCACCCACTACACTCTTGCAGTGGTTGGCGTTAGGAAGGGCATCCAGCGACATGTTTCTGAGTCTTTGCTCATCATCAGTCCGGAATAGCATGACCTGCTAGTCGAAGATGCCCATCAAGCTCTTGTAAACATATAACAATTCTAGTGAAACACATTCACTGATTTCAAATTTGGAAATAATACATTTCTAAATCTCTCAGAGAGATTTATGCAGTAGTGATAGATTGAAGTAGATATATGCTGTCAACTTAATGTGACAGTCCCATGTAGGGAATAATACTACTGTTGTTTAGATCTAGGAAGCTGCACCGCTTCCTGTCGGCCTTGACACATTTCCTGTGTCCTTATGTTTACAAGGGGGAGACAAGCACCTCCACCCAGCTAAGCTTGCATCCCTTCATGGGACTGTCACATTAAGTTGACAGCATACAACTACTTCAACGTATCACTACTGCATAAATCTCAGAGATTTAGAAATGTATTATTTCTAATTTGGTGTTGATTTGTTTGCATCCCCATAACTTTGGCAAAGGAATGATATGTTAAGTACCAGGCTTAGAAAAAAAGTACTGGGAGCAATTTATTCAACTAAACAACTCATGGTGCAACCCCAGCATGGCCGCTGTCTAATGACTGAAGCAAGCAAAAGATAAAATATATCTCTTAGAGTTTATTTGTATATTCAAAGTTGAGGTATCATTCTATCTCTGCAATGAGTTTCATGTTGCCACCCTTCACGTCAACAGAATTCAAAATTCAGGTAACAAACAGACCAATAAGAGGGGAAATACAATAATATGATTCAACTTCCTGTTCAGTATGATATTGCATCCAGCATGGTTAGAACATGAAAAGCAGTCATAAACATTC
Organism: Octopus bimaculoides; assembly: GCF_046866305.1. Classification (NCBI taxonomy): domain Eukaryota; kingdom Metazoa; phylum Mollusca; class Cephalopoda; order Octopoda; family Octopodidae; genus Octopus; species Octopus bimaculoides. Next base: position 16,246,849 of record NC_142934.1, on the reverse strand, counting down.
ACCTCCCTGACAGCCATATATACCAGAAGCTTTTCAACAAAAACAATTTAACAATTAGCTATAGCTGTATAAAATTAATGCTCTTCTTCCCTAAAATGCACTTTTTTTACTTGCTGGGCCAGGAAAAGAGGTAAGCTCTGTTAGGTAAACATGATGCCATTAATGTTCCTCTTGAACCATTCTAAGTCAACACATGCAAGGAAAATATAAGCAGGAAAAGTATTCTAGAGGACCAGCAATCTGAGAAGAAAGGCCCGGATGTAATTAGTGCAGGACTTGGACAACACAGATGAAGAGGAAGAGATATATGAGTGAGACAGTCCCTGAGTGGAGGTTGCATAAGCCCAGGTGGCCCCAAGGGTCAAAGACCATACAGTAGTGGAAGAAAAACCAATGAGAAGAATCAGTGTGCCTGCAAGCCAGAGGCTGGAGAATGTCTGGGAGGGACTTTATGTCAATCAATTGGGTGTCTGGTTTCTGGATATGGAAACTGCAGTAACAGTACAATCCTGTTTACTCAGTGATGTGTTTAACAACTGCACTAATATATCAAGCCAAAGTAATGAGAAAAATAAGTCTCCTGGAAAATATTTTCAAGAACATACTCAGTATAACCACTCCTTCAGATCCAGATATAAAAGAAAGTACCTCATATCCCTAGTATATCTGGAACCTAAAGGAAAAAGGAAAGGTAATCAATGACACCAGTATATTTTGATCTGTTGTCAAAATTGTATCCTCTGTCCTCTAACATCAGCAGATCAAAATGACGCTTACTCAGTCTGGATGAAAAATATAATATCCAGACAACCTTTTGAGATGCTGAACAGAACAAAAAGCAAGAGACAGTATCAAAATTCAGACACAAAAATATGCATCTTTTAATGTACTTTCAATTAGAAATAGGACAACATCCTTGATATAGTGAACTAGATCAGTACCAAATATCACATTTGCAATTCTTACTGTAGTAATCCTTGTCAAGACGACATGCTGAACAACTACAGATTGCTCACTACCATTAGCAACAGGATAGAAATAGAGTTTGTGAAAATATAAATAGCTTGTCATGTAACACCAAAACCAAGTGACCAATGGCAAATATATGAATATCATCACAAGACTTCTCATATTTTAATTTATTTATCAGGAAAACAGGAAATGGAGAAACTCAGAGTGGCAATGGCATGAAACCTTGGTTTTAAATAACTGAGTGACTGACTGACTGTGTGTGTGTGTGTGTGTGTGTGTGTGTGTGTGTGTGTGTGTAGCTGCAGCCACTTTCTTTAAACTTAGAGGATGTAAAACTCTGCTGTCTCATCAATTTCTCTTTCAATTTTTCCTTCAAGAAGGACAGCCTGAAATGTTGGGTTTTCCAACATAAATACATTGAGAGAGATAGAGAGAGAGTACAGTGAACATGTCATGAGGAGCGGAAAACCCAATACTTCAAGCTGCCATTTATATATATGTATATATATATATTTATATTAAACACACCCTACTCATGGCAACACTGAACATGTAATCTCAGTATGCTTTAATGACATAGCACAAAATGAGCTGATAGGAAAGCTGGTTGTTTGTTAGAAGAATCAGATTTAGTGTGACACATCAATTTTATTTTTCATTCTTATACATATAAGCTGAACTTTTGTTAATGCAATATTCTGTGGCCTCCACATCTTATCATCGCTGCCACCACCCTGTCTGTTCCTAAAGGGCCTTTAGTAAAGTTTACTCTTTTTCAAATGTTCAGGTTTGGACACTAAATTCCTCTTCTTCACTCTCACCAGTCTTGGAAGCCCTGTAAAGTAGTTACTGACACAGACAGCACTTCTCTTCCTCCTCTAACGAAGCCATTATAAAATATAACCCTTTAACTATCAAAAAAGGGGAAAATCTTATTTTTTGTTCTGCCAGGTAAACCAAAACAAGAAGAGTTAGGTGCCCTGTACACTTAATGAGCACAACACATAATAGAAGTAAGATTTTAAATGAACTGATAACCAAATGGCCACTATTACAACCATATCTTAACTTCAGAACCACTGCATGTCAAAAATGTAAATTAATAATGAACATCAATCACATCGACTTCACCAGTCAAGAAAGGCTTGCAAAAGGTATCAGGCACTCACCTGCCCTTCCTCAGACTAATTAACTCATGAAAAAAAAAAAAAAGGGAGTACAATGACGGTAAATTTAAGCTATCAAACAATGGACCACATTACATTTCTTGACAAAGTATATAAATCTCCTTACAGACAGCCTACCTGACTGACAAGATTTCACTTCCATGTCCAAATCTACATGTAGCCCTCTCTTTTCACAACAGTTTGAAAACTATAGGATACAAGACACACTGAGTTTTATTATAAGATATATATATATATATATATATATATATATATATATATATATATATATATATATATATATATATATATATATACTCGGTCATAATGTCTTACGTTTAAGATGATTCCCATGCTTTCCCTGATGGGAAGGTTACAATTTTAATATCACAGATCCCTATGGATCACATAGGTTGTAATCCTTTGAAACATATGTAGGAATAAAGTATGCAATTATAACATGCCTTTTCTCCATTCCTTAAATTTTTATATATATATGTATATATATATATATATATATATATGTCACCATCATCAATCGCTAAGTCCACAAGTTTTTTTTTATTCTCTCTCAGTTTATTTCCTCAATGTTCCTTTCTGTTGAAGAGCATAGCCTCAAAACGTAAAAGACTCTCAAACATCAAACTAATACACCTGCTTGTTGTTTATACACCTGTCTTCGTCTTTCGTTTTTCTGTAAATTTCAACTATATATATATATATATATATATATATATATATATATATATATATATATATATATATGTCAAGTAAGATCGTTGCCAGTGCCCCTGGACTGGTTCTTGTGCGGGTGGCACATGAGATGCACCATTTTGAGCGTGGCCGTTGCCAGTACCGCCTGACTGGCTCCTGTAGGATTTTCGAGCGAGATCGTTGCCAGTGCCCCTGGACTGGCTTGTGCGGGTGGCACATAAAAGACACCATTTCGAGCGTGGCCGTTTTCGTGCGGGTGACACGTAAAAGCACCCACTACACTCTCTGAGTGGTTGGCGTTAGGAAGGGCATCCAGCTGTAGAAACTCTGCCAAATCAGACTGGAGCCTGGTGTTGCCATCCGGTTTCACCAGTCCTCAGTCAAATCGTCCAACCCATGCTAGCATGGAAAGCGGACGTTAAACGATGATGATGATGATGATGATGATGTCATACTCTCTCTCCTTCCTTTCCCGAGCGTCCAATAACACTATCCGTATCACGTCCTCACTTTGTTGTTTTTTTGTCATTGTTTTTTGTGTTTTTTTGAAACTATATATATATATATATATATATATATATTATATATATATATATATATATATTATATATATATATATATATATATATATTATATATATATATATACACACACACACATACACACAAGATATTCATAAATTATCTTTACAACTTCCACACAGTTGAACTTCAAATTGTAAAGGTAATTTCTCAACCACTACCACCACCCCTGCAAACCAGTTTCAGAAAAAAAAAGTCTACAGCAAGCATGTTGGAGGTCAGATTAGGAGAAAACACAAAAACCCTTAATTATTACCGATTTTATTTAATGCTATTAGTGATCAACATACAAACTTCCTTTTTATAAGTATATCATCATCATCCATCATTTTAAATCCGGCTTTGTCTCCGTTAACAGGGGTGGGCAGATCTATCTCAATGCCATAGCAACCACCTCAAACCATCTCGCCAACCTTCTCAAGCCAACCCTCCCAATCTCCTCCTCCACCTGTCTCCTCCACATTTTCCTTGGTCTACCTCGCTTTCACTGTCCATTTACCTCAAACTCTAGCACCCTCTTCAGAACATGCTCCTCGTCCCTCCTCAACACACGCCCATACCACTGCACTCCATTCACCCTTGCCAGCCATTCCACTGATTCTTCCATCCCCAGCATCCCCATCAAGTACTCAGCCCTCCTCTTATCAAACAGCCTCACGCCAAATATCTCTCACCATTACTCTCTCTCTCTCTCTCTCTCTCTCTGTCCTTCTCAAAAAAAAAAGCCTCATATAGGATATAAAACAGTTTTAAAACAAAACATCAACATCAAATATGGCAATATGCTATTTATTATGCTGTATATCCCTGATCTAAGAACACATATCTCCATATCTCTACTTGCCTTAGTCTGAATGACTGACAACAGGTTCCACTCTTCAGAATTAAGTGGTTCATTTTTCTTACTGTTGCTGCTGATATTCAGGAATAAAGAGAAGGGGATAATGTTTTTTGGAGTTTTATTTTTTCTTTTCCAACTTTTTAACCCTTTCATTATTGTTGTTGTTGGCACTCCGTCGCTTATGACGTCGAGGGTTCCAGTTGATCCGATCAACGGAACAGCCTGCTCGTGAAATTAACGTGCAAGTGGCTGAGCACTCCACAGACACGTGTACTCTTAATGTAGTTCTCAGGGATATTCAGCGTGACACAGTGGGACAAGGCTGACCCTTTGAATTACAGGCACAACAGAAACAGGAAGTAAGAGTGAGAGAAAGTTGTGGTGAAAGAGTACAGCAGGGTTCGCCACCATCCCCTACCGGGGCCTCGTGGAGCTTTAGGTGTATTCGCTCAATAAACACTCACAACGCCCGGTCTGGGAATCGAAACTGCGATCCTATGACCGCGAGTCCGCTGTCCTAACCACTGGGCCATTGCGCCTCCACAGCCTTTCATTAATATATTTCTTTTAAAATACGCTACCTTTGTTTCAATTAATTTTGAAAATTATGAGAATTTAGTAAAGACAACAGATTTTACTAAGCAGGTGTTTGGAACATAATTCAACATGAAATTTCAATGGAAGGTTTTAATTCTAGATTACTTTAAAATAGGAAGTGTATATCACAGAACAGGAGATGGCTAGAACATAAATTAACATAAAATTTTCGAAGGAAGCTTTTAATTTAGATCATTTCAACACAGGAAGTTTGTATCATAAAACCTGGAGTGATCTCAGGAGGATTGATATCAGAAGGGTTAAAAACCATTCAGCTAATAGCACAAAAAGTGTAACCTATTGACAGGAAAAGCAACCCTAAAACATTTAGCCATAATACAATTGTTCTGATAATACTATGCAAATACTCAAATTAAAAAAAGAAATTTAAGAAAAAAAAAAATGATACAAAATCCCACCCAATTTTAGCAAGAAGTATCTAAAACAATAAATCTAAAATATCAACAACAACAACACAGTTGTTCGGTTGCATATACTAAATGGAAAAAAAATTTTCAGCTTATTTTGTTTTGGGGAGAGCAGGTGATGGTGGAGTCAAGTGAGGGGTGTGTGTGTTCCTTCCAGTAGTCTGTTTAAGGCATGAATAACAGAAAAGGTTAAACTTTTACAAATTAGTTTCAACTACTTTACAACCACAGTAGCAGAGAGAGAGAGAGAGAAAGAGATGATGGGTTGGATAAAGCTTGACAATAAACAGTTGCATAAAATGCCAAGTGATTTAGACAAATTTCTCCTGACAGGTTTCAATTGGTTTAAAAGTCAAAGCCAAGAGAGGAGACAGAGGCAGAGTGACAAACAGACAGACATATCTGTGCACAAATACATGTGTATGTACAATAACAGTGGAGATGCATGGCTTAGTGGTTAGAGTGTTGAACTCATAATCTAAAGAATATGGTTTCAATTCCCGGACTGGGTGATGCATTGTATTCTTGGACAAAACACATTTCCAATTACTCCAGTCCACAAAGCCCTGCAAAAATGAGTAATTCTTCAACAGACTGATGTCCAATTCTGTGGGGAATTCATGCACCACAGAAACCAGGAAGGACACCAGCCCTTTGAGTTTATATGATTTGGAAAGGAGCTTTCTCTTTGACCTTTATTTATAATAATTGGGAGTTTGTATGTGAGTGTGTGTTCTTTTATTCTTTCACTCTTTTACTTGTTTCAGTCATTTTGACTGCGGCCATGCTGGAGCACCACCTTGAAGAGTTTTACTCGAACAAATTGACCCCAGGTTTTTTTTTCTTTTCTTTTTTTTTGTTAAGCCTAGTACTTATTCTATCAGTGTCTTTTGCCGAACTGGTAAGTTACAGGGACACCAGTTGTCAAGTGTTGATGGGGAGACAAACAAAGACACACACACATAGATTTTATATATATATATATATATATATATATATGAGAAAGGGAGAGTTAGAAAAATATATAGGAACAAATTAAAAGTTAGGTGTTAGTATCTTTTGCGCCAACCTCACGTCTGGTTTTTTTTTTGCGCCAACCTCACATCTGGTTTTTTTTGCACCAACCACACGTTTGGTTATTTTGTTTTTTTGCTCCAACCTCACGTTTGGTTTTTTTCGCCAACCTCACGTCTGGTTTTTTTAACCAACCTCTCTTCTTCTGAGGATCAAATGCTGGAGCTGGTGCATTACCATGCCAGCATCTGCAATAATACCATCCAACTCCACCTCTTGCTCCCCATCACTCATGAATACAGCCCTTAGATACTTAAACTTCTCCACTTATCCAAATACAAAAATCTGGAAATAATCATACCTAGAAAGTGAAGATTGAATACAAAAACAATTCATTCAATATTGGTGCCTTGGGAATGGTTTAACAAAAGAAAAAGCAGATGCAAAGAAATACTTAACCAAAATTTCAAGATTTACAAATATGCACAATATACAGAAAATAGCACTATAAGGCTTGCACACATTACATGCAGTACTTTCAATACAATAGCAAAATACAGAAACAAAAGCACATTGCATACACCCAAGGCACACAGAGCTGCGTTCAGTAATGCAGTGAAAGAATGCAATAAAAATAAGACAACTGAAATAACAATAACACAGTAGTAATAACAATTATTATTATTATTATTATTATTATTATTAAGGTGGTGAGCTGGCAGAATCGTTAGCGCAATGGACGAAATGCTTAGTGGCATTTTGCCCATCGCTATGTTTTGAGTTCAAATTCCGCCAAGGTCAACTTTGCTTTTCATCCTTTCAGGCTCGATAAATTCAGTACCAGTTGAACACTGGGGTTGATGTAATCGACACATCCTCTCCACCAAAATGGCTGCCCTTGTGGCAAAATTTAAAACCATTATTATTATTATTACCTCTAACTTAGCAAAGACAGATGTATTATTTTCAGTCATGTTTGTTTGTTTGATCGACAAGATACCGCAAGAACTGCTGGGTGCATTTGGATGAAACTTTCAGAGATGTTTGGTCTCATGACTGGCATGAACTGATTAGATTTGGGGATTAATCCAATACTGGACAAAGGTTCTGGATTATTTTTCTGGTTTTTTTACTTAATTTTTGAGAGCAGTCAGGTTCATTTTTAGTATTCTCGTTTGTGAGAGCAGTCAAGTTTATATCAAATATTCTCATTTTAAAAATTATCTGTGGCTAATCGTTGAGAGGATGTTGGTGTTACCTTGGCACTCTCTGAGTGCTCATCATCATTATTATTATTATTATTATTATGGTGGCAAGCTGACAGAATCATTAACATCCAAGTCAAAATGCTTAGTAGTGTTTCATGTATTTTTATGTTCTGAGTTCAAATTCTGCTGAGATCAACTTCACTTTTCATCCATATGAGGTCATTCAAATTAGCACTAGTTCATCACTGGGGTCAATGTAACCAAGTAGCCCGCACAAAAAAAAATTTCAGGCCTTGTGCCTATAGTAGAAAAGATTATTATTATTATTATTATTATTATTATTATTTCACACTTTGGCACAAGGTCGACAATTTTTTAGGAGAGAAGGAAGTTGATTACATTGGTCCCAGCTCTTGACTGGTGCTTTATTTTATTGACCCAGAGAGAATGAAAAAAGTTGACCTCAGTGAGGTTTGAGCTCAGAATGTAAAAGCTAGATGAAATGCTGCTAAGCATTCTGTCCGATGTGCTAACAATTCTGTAGGTTCACTACCTGAATAATAATAATAATAATAATGATTTCAAATTTTAGCACAAGGACAGTAATTTCAGGGGAGCGGGTAAAGTCAACTGATAGTTAATTTATCAACCCCAACAGGATGAAAGTCAAAGTTGACTTCAGCAGACTTTGAACTCATAACATAAAGTCAGAGAAAATGCCACTAAGCATTTAATCAAGTATGGTAGCACTACTGCCAACTCATCAATAATAATAAAAACTAATTTATGCTTAACATATAATTTTTCTTTAAAATAAATAAAATTCTAAGATAGAAAACTATTTAAAAGAATTAGTGTACTTCATTTGAATGGTATCGTCAAATTTTTTAACTCTAAGTCTTCACATATTAAATCTCTCTCTCTCTCTCTCTCTCTCTCTCCCTCTCCCTCTCCCTCTCTCTCAGCCATAATTAAATGATATTAAAACTTACCAATAACAGAATGGTCTGTCTTTCATCTCTTCACAAGTCCTGCAAAAATAGAAGGATAAATAATTTGAGTTACATTTCAGTCTTTATTTCCTGTTTACATTTTTTTTTTTTTTAAATAATTTGTTTGCGGTACAAAATGGTTTCAAATTTCATTATTTATGCAATCAGCTGAAAAAAAAAAAAAACACTAATGAACTGAAGAGTTTTTTTTCTTTTTTATTTTCCAAAAAGATACTCAAGCAAAGCTGTATGGTTAAGAAGCTTGCTTCCTAACCATGTGGCCTTGGGTTCAATCCCATGGTATAGCATCTTGGGCAAATGTTTACTACTACAGACCTAGTCCAATCAAAGCTTTACAAGTAGATTTGGTCACCAGAAACTGAAAGAAGCCTGCCATGTGTGTGTGTGTGTGTGTGTGTGTGTGTGTGTGTGTGTGTGTGTGTGTGTGTGTGTGTGTGTGTGTGTGTGTGTGTGTGTGTGTGTGTGTGTGTGTGTGTGCGCGCGCATGTTTGTCTTTCTTCAAACCTCTCTTTTACTGACACTGCTTTACAATCAGTATTTGTTTACCTATCAAGAACTTAGCAGTTCAGTGAAAGAAATTGACAGAATAACTACAAAACTTTAAAAAATAAGTCCCAGAAGTAGGGAGCATCAATTTTATTGACCAAAACCTTTCAAGGCAGTACGTCAGCATGGCCACAGTCCAATGAATGAAACCAGTAAGAAAATAAACGAGTAACAGTATCATCACTGCTCTGGCAAATGTAGTAAAGTCTATGAATTACTGATAAGGTTAAATAAGAATGAAACATGTTCAGAGTTATCTCCCTTACTTTCCAGAATAATAATAATAATAATAATATTAGTCAAAGAGCAACACTATCATTTTTTTTTTCTCACCTCAATTTTATTTCTAATTATCTTTTTGATGTTCTTGCTGGCATCAAATTAAAATGACACTATCTTACCTTTTTATATAATTACACAACTGAGTGATGTATCATTTAAAAAACTTGAAATAAATTTATTTCTATAATCTGGCAGCTGTTCAGGTGGAGGGGGGTTAACAGACAAGGACTTTGTGTTCATGTGTGTGTGTGTGTAACAGATACATGGTACTGCCTAAGTAAGAAATTTACTCTGTAATTTTAACAGTTACATGAAATCTAAGCTCAATCAGAACCAACACCACTACCATACCACCACCACCACTACTACTACTACTACATAACACACTGCTGCCACCAGTACCTCTTCTAACACCACATCCACAAAGCAATACACCCTAACTGCTACAATTACTACTACCACCATCACTACAACCATTAGCAATATTTCTATTATTATTATTATTATTACTACTACCACCTGCACCACCACACAGTAACCAGCAGTATTTCCCATACCATCACTACAACCACAGCAATATACCCATTACTACTACCATTAACACAACTACAAGCAATATTCCCTATACTACTACCATGACAACCCCCAATATTTCCACCACTACTTTCACCATTAAAACCACAATCACGACTACTACTACTACCACCACCACCACCACCACCACAACAATCACCACTAATATTTTCACTACTACTACTTTCACCATCAAAACCAGCAGCAACTACTACCACTGCCACCACAACAACCACTAATATTTCCACTACTACTACCACCACAACAACCACTAATATTTCCACTACTACTACCACCACAACAACCACTAATATTTCCACTACTACTACCACCACAATAATCACTAATATTTCCACTACTACTACCACCACAATAATCACTAATATTTCCACTACTACTACCACCACAACAATCACTAATATTTCCACTACTACTGCCACCACAACAACCACTAATATTTCCACTACTACTACCATCAAAACCACAAGCAATATCCTTGCTACTACCACTACCACCATCTCCTACTACAACGATCACCAGTAATATCCTTCATCCTACCACTACCAAAATCACCAGCAGCACCCCGCCTACCACCGCAGGCAGCACCACCACCACAGCAGACAGCATCACACCACACTGCCGCCACCTTATCAGCATCACCATTAACGCTATCACGACTAATTCAATACCATTTTTAATACTACCACCACAGTCAAGATGCAGTTTTAGGTCACCCACCATGCATCATTCTGAACATTTGCAGCAGTTGGCTGCAAGCAGCTGCACAAGAACACAATTCCAAAATCGCAATACATCGTTTTCCATGCCCTATCCATAACAGTTACCACATTAACAATGGCAGGTAAACGAAATCAGCCTCGTTAATTAACATTTCTGTAAGTGCAGTATAAGAAATGTAACACATAACACATACCATGCAATTTAAGTGGCACACAGCAAGACACTGTTCGTATTTCCTGCTTAGCGTTGGTAACACAAGCCAAGCTATAAACAACTTTACCTATCCACGCACACAAATTGACAAAACATCCTAAAAAACACAGATTTAAGAAGCTTTACAGAGAAATTGGGTTGGTTACCAATATAAGATTTTTTTTAACTCTTTCAAAAGTTTGGATATCAACAACTACAAAAAAAAAAAAAAAAAAAAAACACTGGAAAGATAATTTATGTCCTAGATAGATAGATATCATCGTTTTAACATCTATTGTTCCAAGCTTGCATGGGTCAGACAGAATTTCTACAGCTGGGTGCCTTTCCTGTTGCTAACTTTCACCTGTTTCTAAGCAAGGTAATATTACCCTATGGCCAGACAGGTTTTCACAGAATATTGGAAATGAACAACACTGCTTGAATGACAACGCTTGTTTACAACTATGACACAATGCCAAGACAAGAAATATGCAGAGACACTTATTTGGAACTATGACACAATGCCAAGACAAGACACATGCAAACACACAATCACAAACACATACACACATTATCGTGTGCGTATGTATCTGCATGTGTCTTGTCTTGGCATTGTGTCATAACTGTACGCAAATATCACTGTCATAGAAGACATTTGCCCAAGGTGCCACGTAGTGGAACTGAACCTGTAACCATCAGGTTGAGAAGCAAATTTCTTAACCATACAGCTACACATGCACCTATAAGAAAGAGTACTGGGGGGGGGGGGCAATGTAATCGATTTCCCTCTCCCCCAAAATTGATGACCTTGTGTCAAAATTTGAAACCAATATTACTGATGTCTCATATGTATCAGCAACTGCATACCTTCTCCAACCAAGTTCACACATACACTTTGTCCAATAGTTTAGATCCAGCAGAGCTTTCTTCTGGATCAAAATCTTACCAGGTAATCAAAATTATAAATGACCAAGCAAGTCCTACAATCCTCCTCTCCTCTCTCCCCCACTATCCCAGCTTTCTGTCTGGCTCTAAGTAATGTAAGAGAAGAAAGCAGAAGCTGTACTAAAATATGTGAAAGAGAAAACCAAGATTGATAGATTAGATAAACATGTGGGAGATCGATAAGGCAGGAGTAAAAAACAGAAAGTGAAGTAGAAGAAAATAGCCTGCAGTCAGTAGCAAAGAAGACAGGGAGTCAGGTGAGCAGGTAGTGACATATATAGAAGAAAAGGAAAGGAAAAATGAGAGAAGTAAAGATAGCGTGAGAGAGTAGAAATGAAAAGAAAAACAGGGCTTTACAATGAAGGGCAAGAATAGAAACAATCAAGTGTCCATGTAGAAAGAATAAGAATGAATGATAGGACAAAATGAGACAGAGAAGAAATAGAATAAAAATATAGAAGTGGAGCAAGATTTGAAGTGGAAAAAAAATTAAGACATTTCTAAAAGGAGACAGAAATAAACCCTGTCAAAATGACAGCTTCTATAGTTTCCTGATTCATTAATAATCTCGAATATGTATTCACTGTTATTTATAGCATATCATTTGTCACTGAGAGTAGAGGGGAACTGTTACACTATTTTACCTTATCAGTCTTCATCAAGGAAGCGATACAGTCTAGTTAAAATGTCAGGAAGAATAACAACTCCACCTCATACACACACACACACACACACACACACACACACACACACACACACACACACACAAACACCCACACACCTAAATATCCACCCACACACACACACACAAATAAACACCCACACACATAAACACACACAATGCACAAGTGAACAAAATAGCCTCTATGTGGTTGCCCGAGACGCTAGAAATAGCAGTCAAAATCTCCCTCAAACTACAGCTTAATAGCTTATGAAACTATTTTTTAATAAGGACACATCGAGATAATGTAGTTCAAGGTATACAATGCCACAAAAATAAAAATGGCGGAGTAGTCATGGATAGGTAGCTTTTAATCACAGGTCCATCTGATTAAAGACCTGGAGGTAAACAATAACAGACACATGATATTCACAAAGCAACATTAAACTAGATATACATCTTTATACTAGCACCCACCCACACACACACACAAAAAGACAATATACTAACAATATATACACACACACACACACACACACACACACACTAGCTTCACACACATACCATCAACTCATACAAACACACATCAACAAACCACAAATGCACACATGTATGTATACACATATATACACACCAGATAATAATACATTAATAAACCATACACACAAACACACACACACACACATGCACACACACACACACACACACACAATCTAAGGGTCCTCTGAAGTTCAGTAGAAGACAGTAGTAATTAAGCCTAACTATGGTAGGAGTAAGTAATTAAGAGGCAGTTAATTAGATTTGAAATCTGAAGTATGACAAACTGCCAGTGAGAATCAGATGGGTCACTCACTGTGATGAGGAAGACCTTGAAAAGGAAGATGATGGCGGTGGTGGTAGTGGTGCTGAAGATGATGATGGTGGTGGCAGTGGTGAAGATGATGATGCTGATGAAGGTGCTGATAATGATGGCGAAGATGGTGATGGTGATGATGGTTGTGGTGGTGGTGGCGGTGGTGATGATTATATGGTATATAATAACTATCATTTAACAGGTCATAATAAAGGAAAAATAAACTATAAGATCATAAAACAGCTGAAGCCAAATATCTATTCTGGTACCTGATATGCCTGGAAAACAAAGCCATAAGACTGCAAAACCCTAAAACCCCCTTTTTTTTTTTCCTGTGACTAATTACTTTCTTTCCAAGTAATAAACAGAAAGAGCCAAAGTAGAACATTAACAGACACAAAGAGATGAGCAATATTCTTTTACAAGTAAAAACAGTCATTACAATCATATGAGAGTATTTGGATAGCAGGATTATAATTAGCAACAGTCCAAAGCCTGGTATTATTGCAGTCAGTACAAGACGGTGATTAGTAAACAGACACAGGCTTGACTGTGTGGTGAAGAAGTTTGCTTCCCAACCACATAGTCTCAGGTTCAGTCCTACTGCACAGACCTTGTGTAGAAATGTCTTTTCAACATATCCCTAGGCCAAGTAAAGCCTTGTGAGAGAATTTGATAGATGGAAATTGAAAGAAGCCTCGTGTGTGTGTGTTTGTTTTTGTTTTTTTCTTGTCTCCTTGTGCTGACATCAAATGACTGATGTAAACAAGTGTCACTGTCATATAAGCAGTGTCGTTCATTTCCAGTATCCTAAAATATTTGACCATGGAGAGAGAGATATATTATCTTGCTTAAAAACATAACTGACAATGGAAAGGACACTTGGCCATAGAATATCTGCCTCAATAAACTCCAAAGCCAATTTTGTACTCTCCTGCCTTCAGAAACCACATTTTCTATCTCTTCCAGTCAGTTATCTTTTGGCCATGCAATGACGCATGCTTTTCTTGGACTATCTGTTCCTTCTTCCTTTCCCCTCTTCTCTGGACCTTTTCCTCTTTCCAATAAAGTTATGCTCAAGATGTCTGCTCCACTCCTATTTTTCCATCTAAAACTTTCACTGGACATCAATCTAATACATTTTACTGAGAGCAACTAATTGACTTTGTTGTTTTCTTCCTGTTTTATATGTGTATATGTACACACACACACACTTATCTCCCTTTTATGTTTTTACTTGTTCCGGCCATTAGACTGTGGCCATACTACAGCAGCGCCTTGAAATTTTAGTTGAATGACTTCCACCCCAGTACTCTTTTTTTCTTTTTTTTTTCTTAAACCTGCTATTTATTCTATCGTGGAGGTGCAATGGCCCAGTGGTTAGGGCAGCGGACTCGTGGTCATAGGATCGCGGTTTCGATTCCCAGACCGGGCGTTGTAAGTGTTTATTGAGCGAAAACACCTAAAAGCTCCACGAGGCTCCGGCAGGGGATGGTGGCGAACCCTGCTGTACTCTTCCACCACAACTTTCTCTCACTCTTACTTCCTGTTTTTGTTGTGCCTGTATTTTCAAAGGGCCAGCCTTGTCACACTGTGTCACGCTGAATATTCCCGAGAACTATGTTAAGGATACACATGTCCGTGGAGTGCTCAGCCACTTACACGTTAATTTCACGAGCAGGCTGTTCCGTTGATCGGATCAACTGGAACCCTCAACGTCGTAAGCAACAGTGTGCCAACAACAACTTATTCTATCAGTATCTTTTGCCAAACTGCTAAGTGACAGGGACAAACACACTAACACAGGTTGTCAAGCAGTGGTGAGGAAGGAACAAACACACACACACACACACACACATGGTGGGCTTCTTTCAGTTTCCATCTACCAAATCCACTCCCAAGGTGCACCGATCAGCCCGAGGCTATAGTAAAAGATACTT
>NC_142934.1:16166582-16226582 GCF_046866305.1 Octopus bimaculoides | reverse complement strand
TAAAGTGTTTTTACCTAACAGCAATCAACAGACGGTACCTTAACTGAAGAATATGTCCAATAATTCTGTCTATTATGAGCACAATACCTGAAATTTAGGGGTAGTGGGCTACTGGATTACATCTGCTCCAATACATTATTTACATTCGATGGATATTTGTCCTCATCTCGTTTGTTAACACAACGTTTCGGCTGATATACCCTCCAGCCTTCTTCAGGTGTCTTGGGGAAATTTCGAACCTGGGTATTTTTCCTAAGGTATTTTTCAATATTATTATTATTGTTGTTGTTTAGGTCACTGCTTAGAATCGAACTCGGAATCTAGGGGTTAATAGCCCGTGCTCTTAACCACAACGCCATATGCCCTACTCATATTCTTTGCACGATGTTTTAGGCACTCTCTCTCTTTACACTGTATGGATGATGGGAATTGAAGTTGAGGTATCATCCAGTAAAGGTCGGCTTGCAGTATACTAGTATTTCCTTGGATGCAACCATCCCTTCACGAGGTTAACACACACACACACACACACACACACACACACACACACACACACACACACACACACACACATAATATAATATATATATATATATATATATATATATATATATATACACATATATAGATATATATATATATTTATTTATTGGGTTGGCAACTAAGTTCCTGCCAAGTTTTTAAATTTTGGCATCTATTTTTTCAAGAATTCTATATTTGAATCATTTTGGAATCTATTTAGTTTAGTTTTTTTTTTCTAGTTAATTTTAGTTAATTTTTGTTTATTTTCAGATCATTAAAGTGGAATGTGAAGTTAAGAAAAACGAGCATTTTCGACACCTTTTTGCTTTTAATCAAAATTCTAAGGTTGCAAAAGCTGCTCGCAACATTTGTGCTGTATATTGAGAGGGTGCCATAGCTGAAAGAACCGCTCATGATTGGTATGCCAAATTAAAAAGTGGAAATTTTGACCACAAAGACGCACCTCGTTCTGGCCATCCAGTTGAGTTCAATGAAGAGCGATTAAACCAACTTCTGCACAAAAATTCTCGTCAAACAAGGGAACTGGCAGAGAAAATGGAATGCTTACACACTGCTATAGAGAAGCATCTTCATTCGATGGGAAAGGCTCAGAAGTATGGAGCATGAGTTCCACATGCTTTAAGTGACAACAACAAAAATCAACGAGCCACAATCTCCGCTGGTTTGCTTGCTCATCACCAATCAACTCCTGGACACAAGCAACAGTCTCTTTACCGAATTGTTACTGGCAATGAAAATTGGTGCCTGTACATCAATATGAAGCAGCGTAAGGAATGGCTTAGCTCCGGTAAACAAATGACACCACACATCAAACAAGATTTTAATCAGTGTAAAACGATGTTGTGCGTATGGTGAGACTGGGAAGGGATTATCCATTACAAATTGCATGAACGGAACCAAATGGTCAAAGCAGAACTATGTTCAACAAATGGAACAACTCAACACGGCTATTCAAGAGAAAAGACCTAATAGTCAGCATGGAGTTCTTCTGCGGCCCAACAACACCCGCCTTCATATCGCCAATATGACCAAGGAAGGCATTCAAACGCATGGCTGGGAAGTGCTGCAATACCCGCCATACTCTCCTGATTTGACACTAATGGATTTCCACCTCTTTCAATCTCATTCAAATGCTATGCGCGGCGTTTCGTTCAATACTAATGCAGAATTCAGAGCTTGGTCGGATCCATTTTTTTGAGTCGAAATCGGGTGATTTCTACCAAATGAGGTATTGAAGATCTTGTTGAATGTTGGGAAGAAGTTGTAAACAACAAGGGTGATTGCATCATTACTGATTAATTAGTAATTTTTTATTAAACCTTTTAAAAAATTTAAATTTAAAAAAACGGCGGCAACTTAGTTACCAACCTAATATATAAATACATGCACATATCTACATAGATGCATATACACATGCATGTATATGCATGTGTATATATATATATATATATATTTGATCGTTGCCAGTGCCCCTGGACTGGCTCTTGTGCGGGTGGCACATAAAATACACTATTTTGAGCGTGGTCGTTGCCAGTATTGCCTGACTGGCCTTCATGCCGGTGACACGTAAAAGCACCCACTACACTCTCGGAGTGGTTGGTGTTAGGAAGGGCATCCAGCTGTAGAAACTCTGCCAAATCAGATTGGAGCCTGGTGTAGCCTTCGGGTTCCACCACTCTTCAGTCAAATCATCCAACCCATGCTAGCATGGAAAGCGGACATTAAACAATGATGATGATGATATATATATATATATATATATATATATATATATATATATATATATATATATATATATATAAATGCATACATATCAACATTATGCATGTGTATACATTTATATACATACACACATATACACATATATGTACATGCATATATACATATATGTAAATACATACACACATATACGTACATGCATATATACATATGTAAATACACGCACACTAAGATAAATCTACATTACTATACACAGACCACACAGTTATAGAAACCTGCGCACATTCAAACTGCTCATTAAACCATAGCAAAAAACACACACAGCAGCCTTTGCTTTCTTTTTTCTTTTTTTTTTATCAAAAATATCAAAATAACCACAGGGTTAGTATTTTTTTTTTTGTTGCTTTTCTGAAAGGAATATTTTTGTTAATGCTAGTTTCTCTGTGTGCTGTTATTTTGTTCTGGTCTTGACTTGGTTTGTTGACAACAACAATAGTGATGGTTTTTTAACAAATCAATACTTTGCAACATATGACAGCATTTCAATGTAAATGCCCAGAATATGCTTCACTCAAATGATCTCATGCTTAGTAACATTAAAAGCCTCTTGTGTGAAAATGAAACATTTTTTTTTTTCTTTCACACCCCCACAGAAAACAAGCAAATGGACAGACAGACTAAAAGATAGTAAATGTGACTAACTATATATATAGTAAGACAATAAAAACAACAATAACGGCTAAAATGTAATCAAATGTAAATCCACAGGAGTGGCTATGTGGTAAGTAGCTTGCTTACCAATCACATGGTTCCGGGTTCAGTCCCACTGCGTGGCACCTTGTGCAAGTGTCTTCAACTATAGCCTCGGGCCGACCAAAGCCTTGTGAGTAGATTTGGTAGGCAGAAACTGAAAGAAGCCTGTCGTATATATGTATATGTGTGTGTGTTTGTGTGTCTGTGTTTGTCCCCTCCAACATCGCTTGACAACCTATGCTGGTGTGTTTACGTTCCCGTTACTTAGCGGTTCGGCAAAAGAGACTGGTACCATAAGTACTAGGCTTCCAAAGAATAAGTCCTGGGGTCGATTTGCTCAACTAAAGGCGGTGCTCCAGCATGGCCGCAGTCAAATGACTGAAACAAGTGAAAGAGTAAAGAGAGTAAAGAGTAAGGGGTTGCTGAAAAGTTTCTGGTTTTAGGTAAAATGAAATACAGGAGGATCAGTTAATTATGATTTTATTCAACATATTCCCCTCTCAGATTCACACACTTATTGCAGTGGTCCTTCAGTTTTTTCTAAGTCCTGTAAAAAAAACTCGGAATGTTGGGCCTCCAACCAGGCCTTTCACAATACCCTTAAAGCCAGGAATTTTTCAACACCCCCTCGTATACATTTACATGACAGGATACTACTGGTTTTCACCTACCAAATTTACTACAGTTCTATGTGCTCCGAGTTCAACTTACGCGCAGATAAACTTTGCCTTTTATTTTTCCAGAGGTATGGTCGTGTAGTTAAGAAGAGCTCACTTAACAACCTTGTAGTTTCAGGGTTCAGTCCCACTGCACAGCATCTCAAGCAAGTACTTTCTACTATAACCCTAGGCCAACCAATGTCTTGAGTGACAGAAACTGTGTAGAAGTCTGTCAGACATAACAGCCTAACCTCACTCAAATCACATCCTAGTATTTTATAAAAGGAAAGGATACATTAGATAGTATAGTAAAAGGCATACCACTAAATACATGGAATGGACAAAGATAGAATGCTTTTGATCCTAAGTCTGCTCAATCAGGGATGACCAGGGGTTAAACAATAACCACATACTTATCTTCCAGTATGTTATTTCTTTGTCCAAATCTTCCATCACTTGGTTACTGGATATATTTTATGGAATCCCACATTGACGCAAGCATTAGGGGTCAAATATATTTCCAGTCTGGTGCTATTGAAGGTCTCTTAGGATGATTTTTTTCCCACTAGTCACAGAAGCCCAGCAAAATGATTTTGGGCACTGTGAGACTCACTTTAACCAGGAAGCAAAACAATGTGTGTATATATATAAACTAAATCCCCGTTTTCTTTCTTCTTAATCCCACTCTAAGAGATTTAAGCAAATATCCTTACATATATGACAGGATTAACTTAAAAGACGTGCATGTACAGAAACACACACACACACACAAAGACAATACAAGGTTTTATTTTGACTAAGGCACGTGGCCCTTTTTTCTTTTATAATTGTATTGGCCACCTGCCCCTTTACATTATCTCACAGCTTATTTTGCTGACATCTTTCCCCACCTTGACTCAGACTTAATCAAACTAAGAGGAATTTAAGGCTAAAACAGTAGACAATACCATTACAGACTGTACACGACTGATTCTGTTAATCAAAAATAATAATCAACCGTTTCTAATTTTAGGCACAAGACCAGAAATTTTAAGAGGAGGTGGATTAATTGACCTTGTGAGCATTTGAACTCAGCTAGAACAAATACTGCATGACATTTTCAGTGATGCTCTAACAATACTGCAAACTTGCAGTCTTAACAACAATGACAATAATAATGGTTTCAAATTTTGGCATAAGGCCAGTAATTTCAGGGAAGGGAAGAGGCCAATCACATTGATCCCAGTGCTCAACTCATACTTGTTTTATTGACCCCGAAAGAATGAAAGGCAAAGTTGAGCCCAGCAGCATTTGAACTCAGAACATAAGCATTTTTTTCTAGCTTACTAGCAATTAAGGAAGATTGCCAACTTTATAACAACAACAATAAGTTTCAAATTTTGGCACAAGGCCAGCAGTTCCTGAGGGGGGGGGGAGTCAATTATATCAACCCCAGTGTTCAACTGGTACTTATTTTATCAACCCTATAAGGATGAAAGGGAAAGTTGACCACAACAGAATTTGAACTCAGAACAAAGACAGATAAAATGCTGCTAAGCATTTTACCCAGCATGCTAACAACTCTGCCAGCTCACAGCCTTGCTACATCATCATCATTTAACGTCCGTTTTCCATGCTGGCATGGGTTGGACGGTTTGACTAAGGTCTGGAAAGCCAGTGGCTGCACCAGGCTCCAATCTGATCTGGCAATGTTTCTAAAGCTAGATGCCCTTCCTAATACCAACCACTCCAAGAGTATAGATACTTTTTACATGCCACCAGCACAGGAGCCAGCCAGGGGACCCTGGTATCAATCACGTTCAGATAGTGCTGTTTATGTGCCACTGGCACAGGAGCCAGTCAGGGGGCACTAATAATAATTCTTATTATAGTGGTTTCAAATTTTGGCACAAGACCAGCAATTTTAAAGGGGAGGGTATTAGTTAATTACATCAACCCAGCTATTTGACTGGTGCTATATTTTATCTCCCTTCAAAGGATAAAAGGCAAAATTAACCTCAATGAGATTTGAGCTCCAAACATTAAGAGCCACAAAAACTATCACCAAGCATATTATCCAACATGTTTTCTACCAGGTACAAGATGGAAAATTTGGAAGAAGAACAGCTGATAATGTCCACCTCAAAACTTGACGAGTATTTTATTTAATCAACTCTAGAAAAGAAGACAAGGGCATACAGTCAACTACTTGATCAATAATTATCCACAGATGTTTGTATGGTAGGTAGGCAGGTTTGATATTCCTATCACACAGAGAGAGAATAAAAGAAAATTTTTTTTTTAAATAAACAAAAGAGCAATAGAAATGGTATAAAATATGTTGTCACAGCTAGTATACGCCCAAAGTTGGTCTCTGTGTTCTCAGGATCTAAAAAATGTCAAATGTGCAAAAAAATTGTACAAGAAACAAGAGGGGAAGGGTAGAAAGTAATAAGCCAGTGAGTAATGAGAGAAACTGAGGAAACAGCTTTCCGATTCCAATCATTAAATATATTAATCAATTTTTTTTTTTTTTTTAATATTTATTTTTATTTATTTATTTATTTTTATTTATTTTTTTCAAATAAATGATCTTTCTGACATTCAATAATTGGGTTTTATGTAAATAGTTCTGGAGTGAATGGTAACCTGTGTGTGTGTGTGTGTGTCTTCAGTAACTAAACATACAGAGGAAGTGAACAGAGAAAGACTTACAAAAGGTAGAGACAGAATGGCAGAAAAAGACAAACTAAGGAGAGGAGGATAAAATATAACACAGAGAGAGAGAGAGAGAGAGAGAGACAGACAGAGAGAGAGAGAAAGAGAGACAGAGAGAGAGACAGAGAGAGAGAGAAAGAGAGAGAAAGAAAGAGAGAGAGAGAGAGAGAGACATGGGTTGAAAGAGTGGGTGAGAGAAATTACAGACAGTTGAATATGTAAATAGTATCTTTAGTTCAGAAAATATAAAAGAAATAAAGCAAAACAATATGCTCAATAAATTCAAAGATACGCATAAAAGAAAAGCTGTTTCCACCACACACACACGCAAATAGTTTTTCTTTACCTAATGTGCATTTTATACACACACAGACACACACACACACACACACACACACACACACACACACACACATACACACACACACACACACACGTGTGTGTAGTTTATATATATATATATATGTATGTACACAATATATTAGCATTCATATATAAAAAACACACCTTCCAGTCATACATGGTTGGTTAAACATATATATATATATATATATATATATATATATATATATATATGTATGGTGTGTATACATGTTATATACAATAGCACATATATGCATCTGTATATATTAAATATAAATATATAAATTAAATACAATAATATATTAGTATTATTAAACACACCTTCCAGTCATATATGGTTGGTTTAACATTTTCTATGTACCCATATACCCACACATGCATACACAAACACACACAACCTAAACCCGAAACTTAAGCAAACCATGGAACCTGAACAGAGTAATTTTTGTTGAAAGGGCCATAATGAGGTGGGGAGTTATTTAGATAAACAAAACAGAAGGTAAGAAACACCCGAGTATCTCATCATAGTTTTTCCCCCACATCTCCGCCTACATCACACTGCATCAAACAGGTGAAGGTCAGGTGAAGCTTTTGAAACTGTTCATTTTATATACCTTAAGCTGATGGGAGTGGGGCATGAATTTTCAGTAGCTAATCCAGAAAGTAAGGCACAGTATATTTTGTTTGTAAAAAATCTCACTATAATAATAGTCCTTTCTACTATAGGCACAAGGCCTGACATTTGGGGAAGGATGGGGATAGTCAATTACATTGACCCCAGTTTAATCCTTTTGGAATTATTTCATCAATCCCAAAAGGATGAAAGGCAAAGTTGACTTCAACGGAATTTGAACTCAGAACCTAAGGACAAAATGTGACTAAGCATTTCACCAAGTATGCTAACAATTTTGCTAGCATACTGCCTCAATAATTAATAATAATAATCTTTTCTACTATAGGAACAAAACCCGAAATTTTGGGGAAAGGGGATAGTCGATTACATCGACTCCAGTGTTTATTGATACTTAATTTATCGACCCCGAAAGGACGAAAGGCAAAGTTGACCTCAGCAGAATTTGAACTCAGAAGACAGTTGAAATGCCTTTTGCCTGGCATGCAAACAATTCTGTCAGCTTGCTACGAAATAATCTTTTCCACTATAGGCACAATGCCTGAAATTCATGGGGGGGGGGGGGGTAAGTCGATTACCTCACCCCCAGTACTTAACTGGTACAGAATAAAAAGTTTTAAATGGTACAACAACGCACTATAATACAAAAAATGGACTATATAACAGTTGTAATTTAGTTATCTATAGTCCGATGATATTTCGGAATGCAATTCCTTCTTCAGATATTCTTAGATGGAGTCTCTGCTATAAACTGTTTTCCAACAGCTTTTCTTTTTTCGGAAGCGTCTCTATAGACCCCAAAAGTATGAAAGGCAAAGTTGACCTTGGCAGAATTTGAACTCAGAGCATAGAGACAAGCGAAATACCGCTAAGCATTCTGTCCAGTGTGTTAACGATTCTGCCAGCTCACCACCTTATTATAATAATGATTTTAAATTTTGCCACAAGGGCAGCAGTTTTGGGGGAAGAGATGAGTCAATTACATCAACTCCGGTCTTCAACTAGTACTAATTTTATCGACTCCAAAAAGATGGAAGGCAAAGTCAAACTCAGCGGAATTTGAACTCAGAATGTAGTGACAGGTGAAATACCACTAAGCATTTCGTCCAGCAAGCTAATAATTCTGCCAGCTCGCCACCTTAATAATAATAATAATATCTTGGCACAAGGCCAGCAATATTAAAGGGTGAAGTTAGTTAAACATTAACCCCAGTGGTGCTTTATTTTATTCACCCCCAAAAGGATGTTTACCTTGGTAGGACTTGAACTCAGAACATATATAAAAAGAGAGTAATTACCACAAGGCTTATTGCCAAACACTCTAACCCGCTATTATGGGAATAGTGGTGACTACTTTGCTTCAAGAAAGCATGAAAACAAACCATTAACCTACAATAATAAACAGTTTTGGAGTGGAAAAACATCACAAATTGCAAATGAAGCCTAAAATACAATATATAACCTATGTAGTGTGTGTGTGTGTGTGTGTGTGTGTGTGTGTGTGTGTGTGTGTGTGTGTGTGTGTGTGTGTGTGTGTGTGTGTGTGTGTGTGTGTGTGTGTGTGTGTGTGTGTGTGTGTGCGTGCGATACAGAGGAAGTGTGCTAACTCATACACCTGCAGATACCATCCATACATTATATATGTATATACATTATGGGGATATTTAAACCGCTTAGAGAGATAGTCTTATCAAAGATATCCTGGTTTAATATTTTGAAGAGATATTTCTTCAAAAAATATATTATAAAATTGAATCTCCATTTTCAAACTTATATATACATACACACACACACACACACACACACACACATACATAAGGTGCTGAAAAGTTCCTGGGTTTGGGTAAAAGAAAATACAGGAGGATCAGTTAATTATGACATCATTCAACATATTTCCCTCTGAGATTCATACACTTACTGCAGTAGTCCCTCAGTTTTTCTAAGCCCTGTAAAAGGGATCAGAAAGTTGGGCCTCCAACCAAGCCTTTTGCAATACTCTTAAAGCCAGGAACTTTTCAGTCCCCCCCCCCTACCTTACCTCGTGTGTGTATCTATATATACACGCGCACACACACACACACACACACACACACACACACACACGCACACACACACACACACACACATATACATACATGTATATATTTTAAAATATACATGTACATAGACATATACACACATATATAGACATACATATATACATACAGACATATACATATATACATGCATATACATACATATACCTATTCAGATTTAACAAAATACATAACATGCATTCTTTAAGTCAAAAGCCAGATATTTGTCACCTACAATGACCTACTCCATGTACAAGCTTTCTCTTCATATCAGCAGCCTCCAGGCAAACTGAAGGGTTAGCACTTTTCTCCTCACTAAATTCAGGGCTGCTTTTACCCATCTTTCACATAACTTATCAAATGACATGTTTTCTTTCTGTCTCCAAGTTCACTAGCCGCCTCAAATGATACTTTAAGTGAAGTTAAGCAGATTTACTAACATAATAAACCAGCTAAGGACCCAAGGCAAGTTGTCTTTTATAAGAGATAATTTAGGGGTGAATGTTCTGCTTACACATACATCTATGTGTGTATATATATATATATATATATATATATATATATATATATATATATATGTATGTTTACATAATTATGTAGATAGCACAGAAAATCCCCTTGTACGGACCCCGGCTATCAGTCCACATGGTAATAAATTACAAAGTAGTGTAATGTAAAGTACCCAGGTCACTGATCATTCAGAAAATAAGAAAATTCAAGTAATAAAATTGTTGTGAGGAGTATATAAAAACAAATTTAGAAAGTATGAGAGGTGAATATACATTTATTTTTCATAAAGTTACGGCTATTTTGCACTCTTCCTTATGTAGCATTAATTTCATTATGCAGGAAATTATGCATACATGTTTGTATTAATATCTGTGCTCAGCATTATACAATATGATTGTATACTCACAGATCAATGCAAATACAGAAAGCTAAATCAGCAGATCACCAGAACATCATGGATATATATCAACAGTTTATTTTTATAAGACAGTTATGAATAAAAACAATTTAACATTTAATTAGAGGATCATTCAATGCATTTTTAGTAAAGTACATATTTATGAATTTTTACAAGGAAACTTAACAGTGACTTTGAAGTTTTGACTTACTAGCTGTCATCAGATAATCTTCTGCTTAGTAAAAATTATCATGCATTGATATCGCATGGTAACTGTAAATAAATATCACTATCATACAAGAGGGAGTCCTTCATTTGCAATCTGCCAAACAAACATGTCCGACCATTTTGCTGTCTCATTCAAAGACAAGAAGAAATACTATCTTACTTGAAAATAGACGAGGGTTAACAATAGGAAGAGCATTCAGCCATACAAAAATCTGTTTCAACAAATTTGATCTGATTAACACAAGCATGGGAAATGGACATTAGAGCAATTATGATGATAATATTAAGGATGAAGAAGAGGACAACAATGATTTCTCAGCCAACAATATGGATACTCCATCACAATCTAAGGGCTGTTATTTACCCAAAATAATTTGTACCCTTCTTCCATATCTGTAAGGAATCTAACTGAAGTTCCCTTCTGTCTTACATCTTGTATACAGTACACATCTACTCACCATGTCTGCAATCCCTCTTCAGATCTACTCATCCTCACGCCATCATTGATAGCGGCAGTGTAGGAATTTGACACCTGACAGGAAGAGAAGAGTTTCAGTACAGACCCAGAGAGATATTTTCAATTGAATCAGCTCCAAGTGTATGACTGTACCCTACCGGGATGAAAGGGAAGTCAACCCCTAGCAGAAATTGACCTCAAGATTTAACTCAATACCACATGTGTTTAATTTGGCTGCTAACCAATTCCACCACCTGCTATCCTGCATCTTATATATCATTCTACAGTACAACATTAGTATGGCACTGACATTAACTAATTTGATACACAATCTCACCCTTATACATATGTTGTTTGTTTGTCTATCTAACTAGCATGAAGAAATTTAGTGAAACTGAACAGAGATCATACCTCCACAACACAGACACCGCACAACCCTCACACCTGTAAACACAACGATACACTATGCAACTTTATTCAACCACCTACACACACACATGCGTGCACACTACATACACGAATTCACTTACAATTAGAAGTCATAGGGGTTTCACTGAAAATCTTGACAAATTGTATTGCCAGGAAGAAGAGAGAAATGGAAAATAGGAAGGACGAGACTGTTCTTGTAGTTATAATTTTGTGGAGTAGACTGTGAGGAATGTGATAGACAAATCAATGTGAATTTCTATGGTATCCTGGGAATGAGAGAGTCACAGTAGATTTTATATAAATATATATATATATATATATATATATATATATATAAAGTAGTATGCTGTCAACTTAATGTGACAGTCCCATGATGGGAATAATACTACTGCTATTTAGCTCTAGGAAGCAGCACCACTTCCTGTCAGCCTTGACACATTTCCTGTGTCTTTATGTTTGCAAGGGGGAGACAAGCATCCCCACTTAGCTAAGCCTGCATCCAGAGACATTTTTCTGAGTCTATGCTTGTCATCAGTCTGGAGTAGCAATGGCCTGCTAGTTGCAGATGCCTGTCAAGCTCTCATAAACATAATAATTCTAGTGAAACACATTCACTGATTTCAAAAATAGAAATAATACATTTCTAAATTTCTCAGAGAGATTTATGCAGCAGTGATGCGACAAAGTAGTTGTATGCTGTCAATTTAATGTGACAGTCCCATGAAGGAAATAATGCTACTGTTATTTAGCCCTAGGAAGCAGCACCGCTTCCTGTCAGCCTTGACACCTGTGTCCTTGTTTACAAGTGGGAGACAAGCATCCCCACTTAGCTAAGCCTGTATCCAGAGACATGTTTCTGAGTCTTTGCCCGTAATCAGTCTGGAGTAGCAATGGCCTGCTAGTTGGAGATGCTTGCCGCGCACACGCACGCACGCACGCACACACGCACACACGCGCACGCGCACACGCACGCGCACGCACGCACACACGCACACGCACACACACACGTGCATACACATACAAATACCCTCATCATCATAATCAATGGAGTGCCAGCAATATATGCACATGCATACACACATATACACACACATACATACGCATATGTACATACACATTTATTTAAGAACATAAATCATGTGGCTGTGTAGTAAGAAGTTTACTTCCCAACTGCATGGTCCCGGGATCATTGCTGATATGCGATACCTTGGGTAAGGGTCGTTCACTATCGCTTCAAGCTGACCAAAGTGCTGTGAGTGGATTCGGTTGACAGAAACTAAAAAAAGCCTGCAGTTTGTGTGTGTGTATTCCCCACAACTTACCAGTTCAGCAAAAAGTACCCTTAACATAGTTCTCAGGGAGATTCAACGTGACACACAATGTGAGAAGGCTGGCCCTTTTGAAATACAAGTACTAATCATTTTGGCAGCTGAGTGGACTGGAGCAACATGAAATAAAGTGTCCTGTTCAAGGACACATGTTGCCAGGGATTGAACTCCTGACCTTACGACCGTGAGCCGAATACCCTAACCACTGAGGCATGCGCCTTCACAAAAGATAAATATAACATAACATCAATAATATGTATCAACATAACAGCAACCAACATATATATATATATATATATATGGCTGTCCTCAAAACCATTTAATTCCAAGATTAAAACAAAAAATTATTTTATGAGATTTTGCTAATAAATAGACAAATATTAAAGACAGAGATTTTAACTCACAGCATTCAACTGTTAAACATTCATGAATGGAAGGAATAAATAAAATTGAATATTAGGTATTTATGGAGCTTTGATTTACTGTCGGGTGACTTTTGGCAAACCCTGTATATCGTCAATGTATCATATATCCGAAAAAGAAACACACTCTAAAGCAGAGAGCAGTAACGTATTTGAGTCTATGTCCAGTCATCGACTCAATTACTTTTAATATATGTGTGTGTGTGCATGGGCAGAAACAAACCAACCCAGGTTATCAAGTGGTGAGAGATTAACACGCACGCACGCACGCACGCGCACACGCACGCACGCACACGCACACGCACACGCACACAATAGGCTTCTGCACTACTCCCATCTATTAATTACACTCCCCGAGGCATTGTCATAAATGTAATATATGATTTTTTTTCTTCACATGAACAATATACTTTATTTAATAACTTCATATGCAGGCATAACAGAGGTTTCCTTTTCGGGAAAGGGTTCGGAGCAAAAGAAGGAGAAAGCATCAGGGGATGGGGGGGGGGGGGGTCTAATAGCAAGGAAGAGAGAGAAGTATCACAGTTAACAGGCAGTAATGAGCCCCCCCCCCGCTTCCCTTAATACAACAGAGGTCAGTGTGACCTTATTGTTAGAGGGTCGTTATGACCTGGGATGTAAAGACATAGAAACTTCAAAATGTAGCAAGTAGTGTACACACACACACGTATATACATACACACACACACATTATCACACGTATATACATACACACACACATTATCACACATAACCCATGCTAGAAGTTCAACCCATGCTAGCATGGAAGGCGGACGCTAAACGACGATGATCACACACACACACACACACACACACACACACCTGTACACAATCACAACCACACACAATTACAAGTACATAATCACAAACAAAGATAACTAATTACACACATGCAAATACATGTTCACACACACATACACACAGAGTAACACGATCATGTTACAACAAAAAAAAAAGTCAAATAAAATAAACAAACATCAAGAGACCTTTGACATCGGTCTCAGTGAAACTGAACCAGATTGTAAAACATTGGCAATATCATTGTCATCGTTTTAACATCTACTTTTCCATGCTTGCATGGGTCGGATGGAGTTTATTCAGGCAGATTTTGCATGGCGGGATGCCCTTGCTGTCACTAACCCTCACCTGTTTCAAAGCAAGGCAATTTTCCCCAAAGGCAGGGCATACTCTCATAGAAGATTAGAAATGAAAAACACCACTTGTATGACAGGTACATATGCACATACATACAGACACACACACAGGTGTATATGTATATGTGTGTGTATATATATATATATAGCAGTGATTAGAGAACAAACATCAAATTCGGGCCAACGACTTTATATAATTCCACGCTTCTATACATTTCATCGCATACAAATAATACCATGGCCTTCAACATATAAAAGAAATACATATACAAGCATAGAAGGTAAAAAAAATATATGCACATATAAAAATACAAAAAATATAGAAGGGGCTGTCAAGAAAAAGTATATACAAATCATCTAAAAATAGGTGAGCAAAATGAATTACTAAAATTACTAGTAATTCATTTTGATTACCTATTTTTAGTCAATTCATCATCATCATCGTTTAACGCCAGCTTTCCATCCTGGCATGGGTTGGACAGTTTGACTGAGAACTGGTGAGCCAGAGGCTGCACCAAGCTTCAATCTGATCTGGCAAAGTTTCTACAGCTGGATGCCCTTCCTAACACCAACCACTCCAAGTGTAGTGGGTGCTTTTACGCGCCACCAGCACGAGGGCCAGTCAGGCGGTTCTGGCAATGACCACACTGAAAAGGTATTTTTACGTGCTACCTACACAGGAGCCAGTCCAGCGGCACTGGCAATGACCACACTCAAATGTTGTTTTTCACATACCACTGGCACATGTGCCAGTAAGGCAATGCTGGCAACAATCACACTCTAATGGTGCTTTTCACATGTCACCGGCACAGGAGCCAATCTGTGGCCCTGGCAACGATCACACTAGGATGTGCTTTTAACGTTCCACTGGTACAAGTTCCAATCAAGCAGTACTGTCATTGGCCACGTCAGCGATTTTGATTTCACTTGCCTCAATAGGTCTTCACAAGCAAAATTTATTGTCCAATGAATGAGGGGTATTCATAAGTGGGCTGGTTACACCCACTACCTTCTGTGCTTGTATATGTATTTCTTTTAGATGTTGAAGGCCATGGTATTATTTGTATGTGATGAAATGTATAGAAGCGTTGGGTTATATAAAAGACGGCCCAAATTTGTTGTTTGTTCTCTAATCAATGATTATTCTGTGTATATCTCAATTTCACTTGAACACTTCTTTTTTACAGTCCTATATATCTTTTTTTGTTTCCATACAAAGAAACAAAAATTATTTCTTGTCATATATATATGCATGTATATACACACACACACACAGACACACACACACACACATCATATATATTATTTAAAACAGTTTGATTCAATTCCCTGTTACTTCAAGTTTTGAATGCCCCTAACAGGAGCCTGCAAAATGTGAAGTAGCATGGAACCAAATCAAATACATGTGACTTCTAATAAATGTGTTAAGTGCCCTTTTCTTTGGTTTGTCCACACACTCATACCCATTTCGTGTGTGTGTGTGAGGGAGCCATAGACCCCACCCCACTCCCCAAAAATACAACTGTTGAGAATGGTTGCTCTATGTAGTCACTCAACTTGTTAGCAATGTCAGCCAAATTTCCCTCAAATCATATATTAACGTCTTAAAAATAGAAAAAGAGACAAATTTAGCTATTAAACACATTAGGCTAAATGTAGGATATCTGTTGTGGGACAGACTGAGAAGTGTTGTATGCAATATGTAGGTTATTGAATTTTTCATTTTAAATTTTGTTTTTAACATGATGTAAGTAAATAAAAAAAAAATAAGATGTGTTGGTCACAGCTGGAGCGTCTTTATATAGATCTGCTCGATCAGCAACAACTTGAAACCAAACAACAACAATAGATGTAATGAAGGTGGAAATGACAGTTGTTGTTTAGCTATGGGGGCCATAAGGTCCGCAAGAATTGAAAGGAGTAAATCTCATCTATGCAACGTATAACTCACAGAAAGTGCTCAACAAAGAATTACGAATTACTTGGGGTTATAACATAAGTCTAACATAAAGAAATGAAATACAAAGAATAAATTCTTGATATAAAGATATACTGGAAATATATGTACTGCTATTGTATGGATGCAGCATGGATGAATAATTAAAAAGTTTGCTTCACAATCACAAGGTAATGGGGCTCAGTCCCACAGCTGAGCATCTTGAGCAAATATCCTCTAGTATAGCACTGAGTCAACCAAAGCCCTGTGAGTGGATATGATAGATGAAAGGCGAAAGAAATATGTGTAAAGATATGTGTGGGTGAGTTAGGAAGGGTATCCAACAATAGAAATTACCCATGCCAAAATAAATAGAACTTGGCATAGCCCTCTGGCTTGCCAGCTCTTGTCAAACCATTCAACCCATGCCAGCCTGGAGAACAGATGTTAAATGATATTGAGGATATGCACGTGTGTGTGTGTGTGTGTGTGTGTGTGTGTGTGTGTGTGTGTGTGTGTGTGCGTGCGCGCGCGCGCGTAGTTGTGTCTCCCCACATGAACATTGCACAACAGTTGTAAACAAGCATCACCACCAAATATATAAAAAAAGTTTCCAATTTTCCATGCAAAATATGTCTGTGGAAGGAAAAATATTCTTTTCTACACTTGGCACAAGGCCTGAAATTTGGGGGGAGGGGGCAGTCAATTAGATTGATCCCAGTATGCAACTGGTACTCAATTTATTGACCACGAAAGGATGAAAGACAAAAAATCAACCTTAGTGGTATTTTGTCTGTCTTTACATTCTGAGTTCAAATTCTACCAAGCATTTCACCCGGTGCGCTAACATTTCTGCCAGCCCGCCACCTTTGTGTAAGGAGAAATATTACCTTGCTTGGAAACAAGTGAGGATTGCCAACATGAAGGGCAGCTAGCCATGGAAAATCTTCAATGAATTCCATCCAATCAATGCAAGCATGGAAAAGTAGACATTAAAACAACAATGATGATGATGCCAATGATGACTATTTACTTTATTAGAAGGATCTCAAAATGGCAACATTCCGCAGTGATTGATGGAAAACCGACTGTCAGCCATGTAGAGTTGAATCTAAAATTCAATTGGAACCAACAAATGTTTAGCTTCACATCAGCCCATATCACAATCTACCATCAAAGACACCCAAGCCATGGACATCCTGTCTTTAATGTGAGGACAGAATATATAATCTAGAACCATATTCTCAAACATGTCCTTTTCTCTGAAGGAAGTGAAATGTTATTTCAGAGATATTTAACCCTGTTGTTAAATCTTTTAAGTGCTTAGGGCCTCTGTGAGCCTCTAACCACACAGTCATTAAATGAGTACCATCTCAATACAAGTAAGGTTGTATTATACTATTGGAAAATATTAACCTTGCTTGGAACTAGGAAAGGTTAGAGACAGGAAGGGCATCTGATCACAAAAAATCTGCTTCAACAAATTCTGTCTAACCCATGCATGGTAAAGTGGATATTAAATGATGAAATATAGTTTTAAAATTTTCCAGCCAATCAATGTTGTAAAACAACAAAAAAATTAATCTTTTTTTATTATTATTATTTAAGGTAATTTGAGAATGATATGGTCACTATTTCTAGCAGCAGAGCATCTAACAACCTGACGATTCATTGCTTTCAAGAGAGGAAGACAAGAAGGAGGAGGAGGCTGGAATTAACACTTTATAATTTTGTTACTCTTTAAATTTAAGAATAGCAAAATTAAACACAACTGGTAGCCACGCTACAGACACAGACAGTGTCAACAATTGTAAACAGCGTGGAATTAAAACACAGAATCAGGCACACACACACACACAGCTTCATTTGTAATTAACAAAAAGTAAACATTTCATTTTCGGTGGTGAAAACTTAATTAATCAGAGAGTCAACACAATGAAGTTACTGGACTAATTTACAACTAATTCCCCCACCACACACACACATACTTCATCTAGACACCCACCACCTGAACAGCAATCACAACTCCAGCAAATTGTTATGATGTTATCACACAGGACAGAGAGTTAATGATGACTACAACAAACATAAACCCAACCAACGATGTTTAACAATGGGGATAACATTTATATTGCATGACCTCAAGTCATCGGCACAGTTCTATTTTGAGAGGGAGGGGGGGGGTAAAGAGAGAGGGAGAAGGAAAGTGAATAGGAAAAAGAGAAGGGTAGAAAGAAAAAGGAAAGTGAAGTGGGGAGAAAGGTATAAAGACAGGAAGATGAGAGGAGGGGGGGAAGCAAGAAAGAGAAAAAAGAAAAGGAAGGAAGGGAAGAAAGAAAAGGAAAGGAGAGAAGAAAGACAAAAAGGAATGATGACAAAACAGAAAAAGGAAAGAAAAAGAAACAGAGAGAAAAAGGGAAAGGAGAAAGAAAAAGACATGGAAGAAAGTGAACCAAGTACAGAGTCACATTGGTTTCAAATTTGGCACAAGGCCAGCAAGTTCCAGAGAGAGGTTAAGTTGAGTACATCATCCCCAGTGCTCAACTGGTACTGGTTTTATGAACCTGGGAAAGGGATGAAAGACAAAGTCAATCTTGGCAACATCTGAATTCAGAATGTAAAGAACCAGAAGAAATACCACTAAGAATTTCGCCCAGCATGCTAACAATTCTGCCAGCTCACAGCCTTCAAGTATCAGGTCATATCGCAAGGGAGATGGAGGCTAATTTATGCTATGACATCATATGGTAATGTTGGGGGGGGGGGGGTTCCCATGCTATCAAAAAAAGCTTAGTCCACTAATTTGCATATAACACAGGAGAAACCACCTCTTGTGACATAGATAATGTTTATTAACCAATAGTTGTCAAAACTAGTAATAAATCTCAGTCTTTATTTGTTCTATGCTATCAGCAGTTGCTTATTGTTATCAAAAAGTCTTCATCCCAACTAATCACAAGGAATGGTTTACACACATAGAATTACCTTGGAAGTTAATGTTATTTGAATTTATCGGTGTCCATTTGAGATAGTTAACCAAGTTTGCTCAACAGAGAGTGCTTCCTAGATGTCTGCCTGAATTTAATAATTCCTTTTAACTTCGTTTTTTATTAATTAATGTGTGTGTGTGTGTGTGTGTGTGTGTCTGTGTGTGTGTGTGTGAGTGTGTGTGTGAAGGTACATGGCTCAGTGGTTACAGCATCAGGTTCACAATCATGAAGTAGTTAGTTCAATTTTCCACACTGGGCTGTGTGTTGTGTTCTTGAGCAAGACACTTTGTTTCACATTGCTCCAGTTCGCTTAGCTGTAGAAATGAGTTGTGGCATCACTGGTGCCAAGCTGTATTGGTCTTTGCCTTTCCCTTTCCCTTGGAAAGCAGTTACGGGTGGGCGACAGGGTAGGCATCAAGGTGTGAAAAAAATCTGCCTCAACTAATATCCCGATGACTCATACACACATGGAAAAAAATGGATGTTAAAAAAGAATGGTGGCGTTGATGATGATTCTGTGGGCGTGTGTGCACTTGTGTATGGATGCATGTATGTATAAGTGTGTGTGTATCTATGTGCGAGATTGGTGAAGATGTAAGCCTACAAAAACGAGAGCTAGTGATCTAACACAGACAATTAAATATTAAAAATGCTTCTAATTTCGACGAGGAGGGGGAGGAGGCAGAAGACGAGAAGTGATAGAAGCAGGTGAACTTTTAATAAATTCTTACTGACAGGAAGTCTATGAGTCAATTTAAAGCTATACTGATGTAAACAATATAGCGGAGAGAGAGACAGACGGACAGAGTCACTATATTACACATGTGATACTCTACAGTATGTGTACTGATATAACACTTGACCTTATTCAATTCAAGCATATTTGCTCTGAATAGAATTGGTAGTTCACAATAGAGGCACTTTGAAGTGTTAGAGAGAGAAAGCAAAACTAATTAATAACGTTAAAATTGCATACACATATATATACATACATCTGACAGTACTTGAGCTAGGAAAAAGGGATGGAGTACATGGACATAATAACTGCTAACTTCTAGTAGACTGATGTCTTATCAATCTAAGTAATGTCTGAGACAGATTGACTAGTGGCGAATGGTCAAGGATTCAAATTTTATTAGAGCCATTGTAGACATGGTTTTTCTGACATTCAAATTATTTGCTAACTCTACACTCAGATGTGTGATTAATCATAAGAGACAAATAATTACTAAATTTATAGATGCAGGCATAGTCATATGGTTATGAAGCTTGCTGCCCAACCATGTGGCCTTGGGTTCAATCCTACTGTGCAGCACCTTAGGCCAGTGTCTCCTGCTAACCAAAGCCTTCTGAGTGAATTAGGAAGGTGCAAGGAAACCCAGAGAAGCCCAATGTGTGTGTGCAGGTATGTGTGTGTATATTTGTGCATACCTTTGTTCAGACATCATTTAATTTTCTTTTTTTTATACTTGTTTCAGTCATTTGACTATGACCATGCTGGAGCAATGCCTTAAAGAATTTTTAGTCGAAGAAGTCGATACCTGAACTTATTGATTCTCTTTTGCTGAACTGCTAAGTTACAGGGATGTAAACACACCAACATCGTTGTCAAGCAATAGTAGGGGGAAAACACAGACACATAAATATATACATTTCCCAACCATGATTCCAGGTTCAGTTCCACTGCATGGAACTGCAAGGTTTATATATAAAATGGACATTTGATGACCTAAATATAGTGTACAAAAGTGAAGCCTGCAGCAGAACAGGGAAGGAATTCAAATGAAGAACAAGCTTCTTTCAGTTTCCATCAACCATATCTGCTGACAAATTTTTGGTCAGCGCAGGGCTGAAGTAGAAGACGTTTACCTACAGGATCACAGTGAACCTATTTTTCGCTGAATGTTTCAAATTGTAAAGGTGATATATGGACACCTTGTGTATATATACACACACACACACACACACACACGACTGTCTTCTTCGGTTTCCATCATCCATATCCACTGACAAACTTTTGGTCGGCCCAGGACTAAATTAGAAGACATTTGCATACATGATCATAGTGTCCCTATTTTAAAACCATATGTACACCCCAAGGGCTAGCTTCCACCACCACTGATTTAGAGTGAAGATATACAAACTCTTGCTTCCCACAAGCTGTATTTATCTAGTGATGGAGCATGAAAACAGAGGCAGGCAGAGGCAAGCAGGCTTGCTCACTCTAATATACATCGAAATGAAATATGTGACTAATTCCAAATATTGAATTTGAACTTCTGACACTAAGTTTTTTTGCAACCACTGCAATCATACTTAACCTAATTAAATACCATTAATTAGATTCAATCACTGCCACAGCAAGCTAGCACAACAAGCACCACCACCACCAGCATCTGAGTTTGCTTAAAACTATAATTGTAACTAAGTTACCTCATCTCTCACTATGTGGTATATGATAAATAACATGTAGTCATCTGATGGACAACTTATGGTTATTTAATCCTTTATTATTCAGATGATTCTGTCAAATGTAATGCTTATTTATTCACAATGTGTTGAATTAATCATGTACTACCTCATAGCTTTGAAATTTCAATGATGTGATTGTTTATATTTAAAATAACATTGTAGGATAAGTGTGAGAGGTCAGATCTGGCTGGTCTGAACATAAAACAAGTGGAATGCTTGGACTGGATATAGTCAATTTAAATGCTAAAGGGTTAGAGTAGTCAGAAAGAGAGAGGGGTGATGAAACAGAGAGATTAAGATAATTTGCTAAAATGAAAAAGACAGAGAGAATAAGGAGAGGAAGAGAGGCAGTGGTGATTAAGGAAGCAGAGGGTAAATGAAAAAGGAATGATTGTAAGGATGCAAGGGGGGGGGAGTTCAAAAGTAAGATAATCAACTATTGCAATCACCATTCCTTTCCTAACCAACACAACCACTACAACCACCATCCCGATTCTGCTGTTCTAAAACAACACTGAGCCACCAAGTGAGCCTACTCATAGCCACTTGACTTGCTAGAAATAGCAATCAAGTCTCTCTCAAATCATCCTACTGTTACAAAAAAAAAAAAAAGAGGGTAACAAATCTGAAAAAAAATTAGGGGACAGCCAGAACTGGAACGATTCCTTTGATCATTGGTCTCCGAGTTCATATCTGAGATACCTGGGGCTAAACACTAAACTCCGAAAACGGTATCAGTCACTAATCTCAGGCATCAGTTGCACCAAGAAATGTGTCTCACCTTGTTCTAAAATAAACTTCAGTGGGGTTATGAACCTTTAGAAAAAGTCACACAGGTACAATAACCGATGTAAAAGTAAAATATTTAAGTTGGCCACTCAACACATAATGCCTAAAGAAAGCACCTCCCTTTCTACTACACAGCAACACAGAGCTTTCTTTTGGTCTTATAAGTTACATGGAAACCTCACTAATGCTGGTGTCACAACAAAATGTACCCAGTACGTTATGTAAAGTATTTGGTTAGGAAATCATACCAAAGCCAACGTTCAAGTTCATGCAGCTTCTGAATTCTGTTGAATCATGCAAGCATAGAAGACAGATGTTAAATGATGATGATGATGGTATGTATGCCATTGTAAGTGGAAATGTGTCCAACATTTCAGACTACCTGCCCTTCATTGAGAGAAATGAAAAGCCAACCAGTTCACAACGGAAGATAATAATAAAGAAAGGTAACAGGGACAGGAAGTGGGGAGAATTGTGGCTGCTGAGTTTCCCAAGCATGGAAGGGAAGTGACTGAAGAGAGAGAGAGAGAGAGAGAAAGAACTGATGGGACAGAGAGAGAGAGAGAAAGAGTAAGAGAATTTGCTTGGATGAAATGGAGAGAGAAAAGATGTATAGTAATAATGAGGAAAGGGAGGGAGGAAAGTCAAACAGGAAGGAATGGTTGTGAGAAGGGAGGGAGTTCAAAAATAAGGAAACCATATAAATAGAGAAACTTGTAAATGCAACAATTCCTAAGTGGAAAAATGGAAGGTCAGCCAGAACCAAGAAGTAATACAATAATAGCTGATGGATCACCAGCTTCTGTTCAGTCAATTAGAACCACTCATGCTATTGGCTTCCTCAGACACACACACACACACAATGTAATAGATAGATATTAATATAAAGTTGACCTCGTATGAATTTATAAACTTTGAGAGAAAGTCAGTTCTTTTTTGGAGTGGTGGATCTTGAAGCAGATAACGCTATAAATAATAGCGAGTAAATATTTGGGTTAAAGAACTTGTCGATATTCTATCCAAACCCTTTGGAACAGTAAATTCAAAATCAGATAAAGTTATAGAAAATCTAAGGAGAATTGCGTATACGTATATACATACACACACATAGATATATAGTGTGCAGCACTATTTGTGTGGCAAGTTTTCTACAGCTGGATGCTTTGCCTGCTGCCAACCCTAACCTGTTTCCAAATACATATATATATATATATATATATATATATATATATATATATATATATATATATATATATATATTATGTATGTCTAACTTCACCCTTTGTGTACTGTCAGACATGACTCTCTCTGATCTGAGCCACTTCTATTGTCACTCATCACCAACTCTTGCTTTGTCCATCTCTGGTATTGCCCATAATTCTCCCCCAACCCTATCTCCACCTGAATAGCTTGACAAGAAAAATATCCAGACATAAAAACAGTGCCTCAATCTTACAGATTTGTGCATTTAAACAGATATATATAATTTACTAAATTAGTTTTTTAACCCTTTTGATACCAACCTGCCTGAAACCGCTTCTGGCTCTGTAGTACAAATGTCTGGTTTGCAAAAGTTCTCAATTAAAATCTTCCCCTAAACCTTAGTCACAATTTACGTTCCTAACATGCTTAACGATAACTAAGTTATTTTACTAAATTCTTTGTTATATTTAAAATTAATTGAAAGAAACAAATCATCTCAACAGAAATGTGGTAACAAAATGGTTAAGCACTGTTTGTGCTTAAACAGTGTTTGTATTTTAGTTATTTGAAATCACTGCAGAACCTTAAATGAAATTACGAAACATCTGTGAAATTTTAATTTTTACTATTCTAAATATATTTACATATACATGTATACATATATATGTCTCTGTGCATGTGTGATATATACAACAGTTTCTGGCAACCAAATTCACTCACAAGGAACTGGGCAGCCTGGGTCGGCACAGCAGGACTGAACCTGAAACCAGATGGCTGCAAAGCAAGTTTCCTAACCACACAGCCATGCTTGTCCCTTCAACAACATAAATGGAAAATGTCAGTCAACTTTGACTAATAGATTTTTACAATGATGGATGATAGATATATGTTGGAAAACGTGATAGCTAATGTCAGTCAATTTTGATTATATATCAATCATCCATCATTGGTAAAGGTTGAATATACGAATTTTTTTTTTTTTTTTTTAATTTTTTTTTTTTACTTTTTAGGAGTGGCTGTGTGCTAAGTAGCTTGCTTACCAACCACATGGTTCTGGGTTCAGTCCCACTGCGTGGCACCTTGGGCAGTGTGTGTGTATATGTTTGTGTGTCTGTGTTTGCCCCCCCAACATCGCTTGACAACCGATGCTGGTGTGTTTATGTCCCCATCACTTAGCAGTTCGGCTGAAGACACCCAATAGAATAAATACTAGGCTTACAAAGAATAAGTCCTGGGGTCGATTTGCTCGACTAAAGGCGGTGCTCCAGCATGGCCGCAGTCAAATGACTGAAACAAGTAAAAAAGTGCATTTATCAAGCTTCTATGTAAATACAGAATGAAGTATATATATATATGCATGTGTGTGTGTGTGTGTGTGTATGTTCTCCTTGATGTATCTGCTCTATTTCTATGTTGGTAGACAACACACAGAGTTTGAATGAGCTACCAACAGCAATTCTAGTCCAAGACAAGAATTTATATTAGACACTAACATATATGACTCCTTTGTTCATTTGATATTCCTTGTTTGATGGTGGTGGGGTCTTTTTACCTATAATTCTCTATGTGCGCACACACACACACACACACACACACACACACACACACACACACACACACACACACACACACATTTATGTACATACATGACTGTGTATGTGTCAAAGTGTAGAATGCTAGATGAGGACAGGTCAGTGGGTCAGTCGTGTCAAAAGTAAACACCCCTTTAACAAAACACCACCACCAACACCATTGACAATAGAAATTCCTCTGAATATAAAAAACTAGACAGGAAATGGAAGAGAAGGCTAGGGTAAAACTCCACCTAAATGTCAATGCCTTGAAATCACCAACACATATCTTCCATGTCATATATTTTACTGAGAAATACACACACATTTTATGTGTGTGTGTGTATGTATATATATATATATATATATATATAATTAGCATCATCATTGTAAGGTGTTCAGTGTGAGAAATTACACCAGTATATGAAATTTCAAACTCTTTAGTTAAAAAAAAAAATTTTTATCTGTGATTGAAACTGAATAGATCATATAATATATATATATATATATATATATATATATATATATATATATATATATAGGATCTATTCAGTTTAACACAGTTTACTTTCAACATTTTTGACAAAATTTCGTATTTTAGAAGTTATTTCATGTTAAAGTTGTATTTGGGTAATTTTAACCAATCAATAATGTGTATTCAGCTGAAGAAAATTACTGATGTTTGCTATAGTAATCGAAGAGGAACAACTTCAAGGTCATCCCTACTAAATATCACCACTGTTCTATTCTATGTTTGTTTACTGTCTGTGTTGCATATTACACGTCTTTTTTTTTTTTTGGTTCTCACTTCAGAGTAACCAGTAAACATCAAAGAATCAACACCAAGAAGGAAGAAATATTATTTACATATATTTGTTTGCCTGACATGTAGTTAGAGATAGAGCAGTAATTGTAGTGGCAGTGACAAGTTCCCTCGCTGGTTGGTAGTTGATAGTGTAGAAATGGTTGTCTGCC
This sequence comes from Octopus bimaculoides, assembly GCF_046866305.1. Taxonomy (NCBI): domain Eukaryota; kingdom Metazoa; phylum Mollusca; class Cephalopoda; order Octopoda; family Octopodidae; genus Octopus; species Octopus bimaculoides. Next base: position 16,200,260 of record NC_142934.1, on the reverse strand, counting down.
AGTAGAGAAGGAAAGAGTAAGGAATGCACGGTGCTGACTAGAAAGGAAGAAAGGATAACAGTGGCATCATCTTTCCTGCAGTCCTTCGCCTGACATACGAATAGAACAGAGTGGTGAAATTTAGTAGAGATGACCCAGAAATTGTTCCTCTTTGATTACTTTCGCAAACAGCAATAGCTTTCTTCAAGTGAATACACGTTGTTGATTGGTTGAACTTACCCAAATACAACTTTAACATGAAATAACTTCTAAAATACGAAATTTTGTCAAAAATATTTTAAGTGAACTGCGTTGAGCATAAGAAATTACAGCAGTATACACAGTTTCAAACTGTTTAGTTGAAAAAAATAATAATTTTAAAAATCTGTGAGCAAAGCTGAACAGATCCTATATATATATATGTATATATATATATATATATATATATATATATATATAGTCTTCTTTCAGTTTCCGTCTACCAAATCCACTCACAAGGCTTTGAAGACACTTGCCCAATGTGCCACGCAGTGGGGGGCTGAACCCGGAACCATGTGGTTGGTAAGCAAGCTTCCTTCCACACAGCTACGCCTGCGCGTGGTTCGTTATATTTTCAGTCGATTTACTCGATCGATGAATAAAATTGAACCCTAAACGCACCAAAATGTATATCTGAAACAGTTGTAAGCCTATAATAATTAAATGTATACAATCATTATTCCTATCTATTATATAAGTAGTTGTATATAGCAAATATGCTTTAAACTAAGGCAGAAGGAAAACAATTTTAAGGACAGAGGGTAAGTCGATACCATAGACCTTCATACTTGACTTGCACCAAGAAAAACGCTAAGTTGAACTCAATGTAAAGATCATGAACACATAAGATAAGGTATTTATATTTTTCCCCGAAACACACATATACAGCGGGGTCTAAAAAATGGTGGAAATGTCGAAGGTTTACATATTGAAAGTTCTTGATCTCTGGTACAAACCGGAAGCGACTTTTACAAATAAAACATTTTATATAAGTGACTACTGAGATTGATTAAACTGAGTTAATTATACTAGTTTTATAGTATATCTTACAAAACACAAAACTACAATACTCTAGGATTTTATTTTTGTAGCCATTCAGTCGGCAAATGCAGTACTGTTTCGCGCATGTGGTGTTGAATAATACTTTGTGAACCAACGAGAACGAATGTGACTACTAAGATTAAACTGGTTTAATTACCATTTTATAATATTTTAGAAACAAACGCTAATAATTATTATTATTATTCAGGTCACGGGCATATGGCGTAGTGGTTAAGAGTGAGGGCTACTAACCCCAAGATTCTGAGTCCGATTCCAGGCAGTGACCTGAATAATAAACGCTTATGTTGTCGAACATGTACATATTGAAGCTGAAGCTTCATTTATAGAAGCCCCTTTCCGAATCGTATCCAAGATCAAAGACGTTTGATACGCCCATATTGAACAAGATTGATTTCAAATTTTGGCACAAGACCAGCTAGTTCGGGAGATTGGCTAAGTCGATCACATCGACCCAGTATTCAACTGGTAGTTATTTTATCGACCTCGAAAGGATGAAAGGCAAAGTCGACGCCCAAACTCTCAATATGGTCTCGGAAGTAGTGAAGGAACGAGAGGTTATTTATTCACATGTGTACATACACACACCACACAACCGCTGATTGTTAGACATAAATTAGCATAAATTATATTCCAGTGACATCTTGCAAGTTTACATTCGTAAAGAACCTCTTCGTGTTTTCATATATGAAAAAAAGGAGGGGGTATATTAAAATTGATGCCATGACTAAGGTATGAAATGAAACTGGACGTGTTTTCATATATGTAAAAGCAATAGATTTAAATGGGACTTATTTATAGTCTATTATTGAGAGAGAGAAACCAATTGGTTTAAAATCACAAAGAGGGCAAAGGAAAAAGAACATGAAACAATGATACTGGAGATTAACGTTTCAAAACTACATTTTCGCCATACATTTATCTATATACATTCATAAAAATCACATTCTGATATATATTTCTCAGTGACAGCTAACATGGTACAAGCAAACCTTATAATTACAAATTACACACACTCAAACTTCTACACGTGTTTGATTGAGTATATGTGCGCGTGTCTGTGTATACACAATATACAAGTGTGTATACGTACATAAAAAGAGACGATAGAAAAAATGAATGAGACGTGATATCAAAGATTTAACCGATAAGATTAAATGGGCTAAGTATCGAATTTTACACACACATTATATTTTATATGACAAGCCGCAGGAAGCCTTATCATAAAAATCTATCCGAAGAGTCGAAAAAAAAAATATGTTACCAAAAAGTTCATGAACGATTAAAAAGGATAATTTGTTTGTCAGATATAAAACAAAACTTCTGAACAAATAATTGCATCTGGTTTTCGATTCTACATCAAGAATAGCTTTAGGGAGTTTCAAAACATGGCGGAATCGGCATATTTTCACTGCTCATTAAGATTCAGAATTCAAATGAAGCCGGGGTTAATTTTGTTTTCAGTCTTTACGTGGTCAATTACTTTAATAACAAACCAATCAAATACTGAAATTCATTTTACTTCGACTTGTTTCAGCCATTATACTGCGGCCATGCTGGGGCACCGTCTTTAAGAATTTTTAGTCAAATGAATCGACCCTAGTACTTTTTTTTTTTAAAGCTTAGTACTTAGTACTATCAGCCTGTTTTGCCGAACCACTAAGTTACGAGGTTGTAAACTCACCAACGCTGGTCGTCAAGTAGTAGCGGGACACAAACACGCACACACAACGGCATTCTTTCAGTGTCTGTCAACCAAATGCACTCTCAAGGTTTTGGTCGAACTGACATTATAATAGAAGACACTTGCCCACAGTGCCACGCAATGGGACTGAGCCTGGAACCATGTGACTGGGAAGCAGACTTCTTACTACATAGTCAAGCCTGCATCTTCTCTTTCCATATATGCGGTCTTTACCAATGTTAGAAATCAAAATTTAATTGGCTTTGCCTAACATCCATAGTGACGACATTTCTTTCGTTTTTTTTTTTTTACTAACAGATGAAGGGTGAAGACCCGAAACATTAACTTATTCGCTTCCACTACAGCAACTGAAATTATAGCTCACTTTGTTGAATGTCAGGTTCAATCTAGTAACTAAAACTGAATTACAAGTTCGAATCACCAAATATATTTATGTCACTACACAATGTTTCTCCAGCTGTACCACTCAACTGATTTTTGCTTATTTTTTTAATAGCAATATCAGAAAAAGTGCAGTGTTCATGGCCTTTGTGGATCCACCATATTCAATGAAAAAGATCCAAAAAAAGTGGAACTTGCTGTAGGCACCCAAGAAGTGATATGCAGTGAGGTGTTAAACTGAGTAGTGGATTAACTCCGCCACCCCCCAAAAAATGAAATGGTCCCTCTAACGAACATCTACCAAACTCCATTCATAAGGCCTTGACCAACTCGAAGCTATGCTAGAAGACAACATACTCAAGGTGCCGCGCAATGAGGCTGAACCAGAAACCAGGTAAGTAACAAAGAGACCGTCTTGACCACACTGATACGTATTTAAGAAATGATCCTTTAAAGCACAATAAACACTATCGAGTATTTTAATAGAGGAAGAAAAAAGCTAGCAATGGTCTAGTTTTCTCTTCATATATTGAAATACTTGACAATACTAGCAATACACGAAGAGAAAACTAGCAATAGTCTGCATACATTACATTCGCCATACATTATTCGTTTCATTATCCATCATTTACATTTCAGGTATACTGAAGACCTTTTTTTTTTGTCTTAAGTCAGACAATTCCCTGCTTTTACCAAAACTTTATTGACATGGACTGAAGCAATGACAAAAAGGGTCTTCAGTATACCTGACATGTGAAAGAAAAGATGATGCATAATGAAACGAATATTGTAAGTAAGGAATGGCGAATTTTGACGTTTCATTCAGAAAGGCCACTTCTTCGGTTAGTTCACGCTTTCGCTCACGGATACACGTATTTAATTTGACCTTCTATCAGGACTGGGTTAAGCATTAAACAAAATAATCACATGCTTGGAGCATCAAGAAAAAGAAAACGAGTACTGGGGACCGATTTGTTCGACTAAACACTTCAAGGCGGTATGGTGTCTCAGCATGGTCGCAGTTCAGCTATTGAAATAAAAAATAAAAATACAAAAGTGTTTAAATTTCAGATTTTTTTTCTTGTTAAGGTCGTAAATAATTTGATATATTACTGTCATTTAATGTTAAATAATAAAATTGAAAAAAAATAACAAACTGGACATAGACGGGCAGTAGCTAGATAATATTGGGGTGGTGGAGTTAATCCACTACTCGGTTTAACATACCACTACATGCCACCTCTTGGGTGTGTTTAGCGGGTTCCACTCTTTTGGATCTATATAATAATAGTCACGAAGCAAGACCAGAAGAACATCCTGGGCAAAAACAAAAAAATTCTCTTTTAAAATCTATTTCACACCCAACATTTAATGTCTTACTGTCAGTGGAACAATAGATGGGTCAAGAGGACAGTTTGGGTCATGAGTTACTCTGAATCTGACACTGGTTATTAAAGAGCAAATGAGGAGATGTGACGTTCAAGAAATTTTGTCATGAGTTTTAAGAGCAACAAAATTGAACAGATTAAATAAACCCTAGGATTCCCAGCCGTTCTTAAGACGTCCTCTTTCAGCAAAATTTTGGAAAAAGTCGTGAATGGAAATGACTGAGGAAATGTAGAAACAAAATTGGAATTTGGGGAAAAAGTTGTTTTTTTTTGTTATTTGTTTCGTTTTTGTTTTGTTTTTTTTTTTTTGTTTTTTCCACAATAGTAATTTCCGTTGTATGAAACACTGAAATACTATAGGACGGAGAATAAAGAGATAAAAAAACAAGTTTTCTTCTTTTCTCATATGATATGCAATTTTAAAAAACAGCTATTCCAAAACTCACCCTTCTTTCTAACTACAGTGTCGTTTTTTTGTTTTTTTTTTCTCGAACTACATTGTCAAACATGTCCTTTGAATCAACAGAGTTGATAGAATGTCAGACAGCTTGAATTGAGATATTTGTTCCTGTTCCTGTTCTTTGCGTTCTGGGTTCAAATCTTGCCGAATTCAACTCCACCTTCTATATTTCTGTGGTTGATAAAATACTAGCGAGATGCTGGCGCCAACCCTCACTTCTTTTTCTCAGAATCGGGAAGACTATACACACATACACACACACAGCATTCCCTTCTCCAGAAATTAAACGTGTTGGGACAGGAATTCCTCTGACAGAGAAACTAACACTTTTGGAACCAACCAAGAACGGAACAGAAATAAATACGTATACAAGGTAGGCTTCTCAGCCGGGGTCCATGTAAGATTTTGTTGTTAAAATTTACCGGCAATAAATTGATTATATTTCTACAATACACAAAATATTTTAATAATTATCATATAATTCCTAATATTTACTTACAAAAATATTAATAGGACGGTCCATCCGAATAAAATAGGAATCCAGGGGGTCCATAGGTAAAAAAAAAAAAAAAAAAAAAAAAAAAAAAAAATGGTTGAGAAACACTGATGTAAAATATATTTGACTGCTGTTTCTAGCGATTCGAACGACAGCAATAATGCTGTTGCTTAGTCCCAGATCAACCTTGATTAATCAGACTTGAGATTAAAGGTATTTCAGCCATGACCATCCTGTATCTTTATATATCAGAAACTACACTGCCAGTGTTTTTTGTTTTGTATTTTTTAAGACAGAGGAAAATTTAGAGTGCTATTTTCTAACAGGTCGTGCGAATGGTTAAGAGCTCGTCTCGTTGGCTGGTGGCAATTAAGTAAAATGAAACGCTATTATCGTTTCATTTCTGGATGGCTCAGAGGCGGTTGGAGTTGTGTATATCTTTTACAAGTCGGGCGTCAACAGGCAATTAACAGAAGTGTACTGAAATGTCTCCAGCCATGACCATATTCACACTCACTATATTTCCATCACCAAGCCACCACAATCGCTATCAGGCAGGCAGGCGTCATGCGTTTTACGTACGTCAACTTTTAAAAAGTCCGGACATAAGATTGAAGATCCGACCGACCATACATTGTGTGGGTATATAAATAGCGTGTAAAATAATCCAGTTAGTGTTCAGATCTTCAGTCAATGTCCGGACACACACACACATACGAATAAAAAAATATTAACCTTTTTATTTTCGTCTTCTGAAACGAAAATATACCTCTGAAGAGCAACGAAGCATATAGAGAGGCCTCTGCGTGCGCGCGCGAGCTCACATACAGGTATCTTTACACACTGAAATACTTCTATAGGCGTAGGTTGATGTATAAACGTTTCCATATATACACACGAGCGAGCTTAATATAAGATCTAATATAAAATTATAGCGTTCAATATTAAAAGTTACCAGCAGTTCGTATTTATATAATACTTTATTTACACTCCAACTTACAAGCAACACATACAAATTCAACAGGTTGAACGAGTGCATCTGTGCGTGTGTGTTCACTAATCTCTCGGTTATCCCGGGTATTATATTCCAAAATACCTCGCGATAGGTGAAAATCCGAAGTAGAAACAGTACTGTATTTTTTTTATTATCATTTTTATAATTTGTATATATCTATCGGCTTTATTTTATTATAAATGCAAAACAACACCAAGAGGAATCGACGTAAGCTCAAATAATAAACCGCTATATGGTGAGAGATTACAGTATTAGACATTGTCAAAGCCTTAGCTTTATATATATATATATATATATACATATATATGTGTGTGTGTGGGTGTGTGTGTCTATATAAAATGTCATTTTATGCATAAAGCTTAAATAAGAAGAACTGAAATACGTTTTAAATATTAGAAAATTTCACTGTAAAATAGATGAGATCAGAATATAAACATGAATCCTGATGAGCAGAAAAAAGAGGGAGGGTGTTTCCTCATGGACCAGACATACACATTCAAACAACTTTTCAAATTATATTTACATATACACACGCGTAAATCAATTTTCTAAGGTTACATATGTAAATATTTCACACATACACACAAGTTTGAATTCACATGCAGGTGTGGAAAGTATTCAAAAACGTATATAAGAAGAGTTTATTTTTCGTATCTCCACTATTCCGAAATTAGCGAAACTTAAAGAGTAGCAATAAAAGGAACTTGCAGCTTCGAATAAGTAAATTATACACACACACACGTATATATACACGTATATATATATATATAATATATAAATGTATGTATGTATATATGAAATTTACAAAGATACACACAAATGCTTGCAAAACAAACACTAATTAGGACACACGCATATTCAACTGTTTACAAAATAAACTTTTACCTGACAGCAGAGACAATTCAGGTTGACAATTAATAATTGGTATTTTTCAGTGTTTCATAAACCGGAAATTTAATGTTGTTGTTGGTGTTGTAGTTGTATAAAAGTTTAGACAGTCATTGGATCTCGACGTACGTCTGTCTATCTTTCTGGATAACCAATACCTGTATGTTGTTGGTTAGGCGATGTCAATGAACGCGTATATATGTGTGTATATTGAATAAATGCCCACACAAGCAAAGCAGCGCCTAACTTCATATTACTAGAGCCAATGAGGGAGCCTCGGCGCTAGAAATAGCAGCCAAATCTCTCTCAGATCATAAAATAAAACAAAAGCTACTTATCGCAGAGACCCTAGATACAGTGATCTGAAAAGATGCGGGCTATGTGTGACTAGGACGCTTTCGTAAAAGGTATATTTGATAATTGTTTTTACAATCACACCCCCACGCGTTTAACTTACCGTATATTTAACCAGGGCAGACCTGGAGCTAAACAACAGAAACAATTGACAAACTTTCACTGTATACAATCATTGTTTTTATTAGAAACCACACACACACATACAGGGTGCGGTGAATAAACTGTCTAAATTACGCAAAAATGAAAATAACATTGACATCGCATTTTAACAGATATATTTACCAAAATTACATAAAAATATCTTGAAATATTTAAGAATAAATGTATTCAATAAAATCGCCATTCGCTTCAACTACCGCCTCCAGACGAATTCAGAATCTCCTTCAACTCTTCTGGACGGTCTCCTGTTTAAGTTGGTGAATGCTGCCATAATCCTTGCCTTCAGTTCATCTTTGGTGTTACATGGAGTTTTGTTGGTCTCTCGCTCAACAGCACCCCACACATGATAATAAAGGGGTTGCAGTGTGGGGAGTTAGGTGGCCAGATGTTAAGGGTGATGTGGTCACAGAAATTGTCTGACAGCCATGACTGGGTTCTCCTGTTTGTGAAGCATGGAGCAGACTTCTGTTGCCAGACATAGGGTCATCCAGCAGCTTGCGTCTCAGGCCAGCACTACCTCCTCCAGGCACTTCATGTAGGATTCCGTGTTTAGTCAGAGGCCGTGTGGGCAGATGAATGGAGGCATAATTTTGATCCAATCTAGAACCCACCTGTTACTAGTACACAAGTTGAACATTCTGTTCTGAGGTGAGACTCACTTTCTCCTCAACGCCACAAGTATGACATCTGTACACCCAAATTTATGGGAGACCTGGGATTCTTTTAGCTCATTCACCAGTGGTTCCACACCCTTGAGAAGCTGATCTTAAGTAATCTCACTGCATTTGGCATCAGCCTTGACTGTGTCTGGAACAAGAATCTCCTAGTTAAACTGCCCATCTATGGATTTCATCCATCTCTTCTCTCCTAAATTGGAAACTTGCTTCCGGATTGCACCATCATAGTGTGCACTGACAGAGCTCTCAATCTGACATTTTTATACATTTCCTAATAATATTTAATCATAAAATTATAATAGCTTTTAGACATAGAGAGGCTATTAGGGTCCCCCTCCCAGAGTAAAATAGGAATCAGAGGGGTCAATAGGCAAAAAATGGTTGAGAACCACTGACATCAACCACTGGAATTTTCTTCCTGCCCACATTTTCACCCTATAGCTAAATATAAATATTAATCTTAGGCGTCTTGAAGAGCCTGGTGACTAAGAAGAGGATAAAAATATTCTTTTTTACTCTAGGCACAAGGCCCGAAATTTTTGGGGAGGGGGCCAATCGATTAGATTGATCCCAGTATGCAGATGGTACTTAATTTATCACCACCACCACCCCCAAAAGGATGAAAGGCAAAGCTGACCTCGGCAAAATTTGAACTCAGAATGTAAAGACAAACTACTGCTAAGCATTTCACCCAGTGTGCTAACGTTTCTACCAGCTCCTGTGGTAAGAAGCTTGCTTCCCAGCCACATGGTTCCGGGTTCAGTCTCACTGCAAGGCACCTTAAGCAAGTGCTATCAACTATAGCCTCAGACTAACCAAAGCCTTTTGAGTAGATTTGGTAGACAGAAACTGAAGGAAGCCGGTCATATATGTGTGTGTGTGTGTGTGTGTGTGTGTGTTTGCTCTTATTTACAGGGATATATCCCTGTAAATAAGCAGTTTGTCAAAAGAGACTGATAGAATAAGTACTAAGTTAAAAAATAAGTCCTGGGGTCAATTTGCTTGACTAAAACCCCTCAAAGCAGTGCTTCAGCATGGCCACAGTCAAATGACTGAAATAATTAAAAGAAAAAATAAGTATATATATATATATATATATATATATATATATATATATATATATATATATATTCAATTCCAAACAATATCAAACTCATAAAACCTACAATTGTTTCCATACCCAATTCAATTTGAGAAATATATATATATATATAAATCAAACAAGCTTCCTTCAGTTTGTCTACAGAAAGCTTTGGTCAGCTCAGGGCTGAGAAGAAACCTGCCTAAGGTGTCACACACATAGTGGGACTGAACTAAAGACTATGTTTGGGCAAGTATCTTCTATAGCCCCAGATCAACCAAAGAGAAAGTGAATAAACAGGATCATGAAACCATTGGATTGAATGCTTTACAACATTGCACCAAAATCTCAGAGGTCAACTTTGCTTTTTATCCTTTCAAGCTTGGTAAATAAAATACTGACCCAGGAGGATGGATAAGCACAATTGTATGAGTATCGGACAAGCCATGTAGTATCTGTTCTGGTTCTTTGCATTCTGAATTCAAATTCTGTCCAAGACTTTTTCACCCTAACAGAGGTAAACTGTCCAATCCACAATCAGTTTAGACAGACCTAAAACCAACATAATCTGTTGAATCTTCAACAAGTAGATCTTGTTGAATCTTCAACAAATGGTGGAATGGAATGAAATATAAGAAAGACATTAAGTAGTGAGATATTCAAAACTTTCTTCCCCAGTTAAATCAATGAAATCTCAGCACAGGTGTTGCCATGTGGTTAAGATGCTTTCTTTCCAACCATGTGATCTCAAGATCAGTCCCCCATTGCATGGCATCTTGGGTAAGTGACTTCTATTGTAGCCCCAGGCCAACTAAACCCTTATGAGAGGGAATTTAAAAAAAACAGAAATGGAAAGAAGCCTGTCATTGAGATGTGTGTATGCTGCAAATGGATGAGGACAGCTGTGTGAAAAAGTGTCACCCCCTAGCAGTTGAGAGAACCTGTGGAAGAGGTAGACCCAAGAAGATGTGGTGAAGCACGACCTTCGAACATTGGACCTCACTGAGGCAATGACAAGTGACCGAGACCTTTGGTGATATGCTGTGCTTGAGAAGACCCAGCAAGCCAAGTGAGACCATAACCGTGGCCTATGCCTGTGCAGCATAACCAGCCCATTTAAGAGTACCCTTCAATCATTGGACAATAAACTATGCTTGTGAAGACCTGTTGAGGCAAGTGAAATCGTTGTCGTGGCCAATGATAGTACCGCCTATAGGCACCTGTGCCAGTGGAACGTTAGAAGCACCATTCGAGCGTGATCATTGCCAGGGCCACTGACTGGCTCCTGTGTCAGTGGCTCCCTGTGACAGATTTTGAGGTCCATGCTTCAGCCAGCCAAGCCTATAGGTAAATCTAGTACTGCTTGAAAAATTGAGCTGAAAAGGTGAAGTTGATGTTAATGGGATTTGAACTCAGAAAGTCAAAGGCTGGAAGTAAATATCACAAAGTATTCTATCTGTGTTGTAAAGATTCTGAGTCAATCCACTGCCTTTTGTAGCATTTTGTTTGGAGTTAGTAACAAGCTTTTCAACCAACCTTTCCAAGTTTTTTTGCTATTTAATGATCATATGTAAATTAATATACACACATAAATACAGCAGAAACAGCTGTAAGCTAATGAAGTTGATTTTCTAATTCCTGTCCGTTATTCAATAATTAATACATACATACATATTTGTGTGTCTGTCTGTCTGTCTATATATATATATATATATATATATATGGAATGAGCTTCCTGCAATTTCCTTCAACCAAATTCACTAAGAAAGCATGGGTTAGCCCATGGCTATAGAAGACACATACTCAAGATGCTGTGCAGAGGGACTGAACCTAAAACTACATGGTTCCAAAGTGAATTTCTTCACAACAAAGTCATATCTACTCCTAATTATCTCTCACTCAATATATACATATTATATATATATATATATATATATATATATTAGAGAGAGAGAGAAGGGAAGAAAGAGGGAGAGGAAGATGAACAAACACACAAGTTTTCTGAAACATTAACACTTTTTTTGTTTGTTGATATTGTAGCTTCTGTCAGTGTTTGTTATTGTAGTTTTCTCTATATCAGCCTAAAGCTGTAACAGTAGTAGATCGACTTGTTAGGTTAGTATTTTAGAAATACTTAGACAGATTAGTTAGAAAGATACTTTGGAAACAGCATAACTGGTACGGTAAAGAGACCGAAATAGAAGAGCAGAATGATCAGTGTTAATGTTATTACTGTTATAGGAAACAGAAATACTGAGATTGCAGTGTTAGAAATCTCTATAATGCTGCTGTTCTTTTAGCCCTGAGCCAGCCATCATTGAGCAGGGCCATGGTAAGTGTTCTAACAATGAACATCACTATATATATATATATATATATAGGCACAGGAGTGGCTGTGTGGTAAGTAGCTTGCTTACCAGCCACATGGTTCTGGGTTCAGTCCCACTGCGTAGTACCTTATGCAAGTGTCTTCTACAATAGCCTCAGGATGACCCAAAGCTTTGTGAGTGGAATTGGTGGATAGAACTTGAAAGAAGCCAGCGGTATATATACGTTTGTGTGTCTGTGTTTCCCCCCACCACCACTGCTTGACAACCGAATGTTGGTGTGTTTACGTCCCTGTAACTTAGCGGTTCTGCAAAAGAAACCGATAGAATAAGTACTAGGCTTACAAAGAGTAAATCTGTTCAACTGAAGGCGGTGCTCCAGCATGGCCGCAGTCAAATGACAAACAAATAAAAGAATATATATATATATGTACACATATATTGTTTTATTTGTTTCAATAAGTAGACTGTAGCCATGCTGGTACAACTTGAAGGATTTGGTCAAAAAATCGACTTCAGTACGCATATTTTGAAAGCATGGTACTTTGTCTTTCAGTCTTTTTAGTCGAACTGCTAATTTACGGGGATATAAACAAACTGATACCTGTTGTCAAGCAGTGTGAAGGACAAACAAAGACGCGCGCACACACGAAATCCAGTCACAAGGCCTTGGTCGGCAAAGCGCTATAATTGAAGACATTTGCCCAAAATGCCAAGCGGTGGGACTGAACTCATAGCGACAAGACTGGGAAGCAAGCTTCTTAACCACACAGCCACGCCTGGGCCTCAACATAACAGCCGTTTGGAGTACAGGAAGCAATTTTATCACTCAACTTTCTGCAGTCAATAAAAGTTATTACCTATTCATTCTGGTACTTGGATCGATCAACACAACATACAGGAGTAAAAGACGTTAGTCGTTCGTCGAGAAAGAGAGAGAGGAAAAAAGAACAGGGCGTTTCGTGAAAATAATACCTATACAATAAACGCTAAATGTTGACAATCTACCTAATCGAGTATATATCCTAGACGGAAAGGTGTGGCTTTGTGCCTAATCGTTATAGGTGTGTTTATTGCTACCGTGGTTGTGCACAGGTAATATGAGAGAGGAGAAGAAATCTATAGATGGCTATCGTACAACACCGATACTCCGGAACATCTTATAATCCGTACTAATTGTACAAGTAAAAACTTCAAATTACCGCGGCCGCCAGTATTAGTTAACTGGTACCTTACACGGCACAGTATTAATAAACTTGTATCATTTATACTAACGTACAGGTGCCTCTAGTTCATTTAATTATTGAAGTAAATTTAATATTTATTTAATATAGAGCGTGTTGACCAAGGTGACGGTCCATATGGACTATATGTAATCTGAACCTTCCCCCCCCCCCTTTTTTTTTTACGGAATCCCACGTTTTAGGCTAAGGAGATTCCGATTCTGAAATAAAATTTTCAAAAATCTCAATTTCAAAATTTCGATTCCCGCCCCCGCCCCTTATATAGATCCACAGGGTAAACCTAACCCTAACTCAAACCCTAACCCTGACCCTAACCCTAACACTAGTTTTGTGAGATTTGGCTGTTATTTCTAGCATGTAAATAGCCTGCTTGGTGGGGGGGGGAATTGAAATTTTTCAAACAATTTTAATTCAGAATCGGAATCTCCATAGTCTAAAACGTGGGATTCCGTAAAAAAAAAATTAATAAATAAGGGGGGGGGGAGGTTCAGATTACATATAGTCCGTCTCCGCCAATCAATGTTGTACCTGTAGCTGTTTATTAGGCGTATGTTAGGCCCGATTAGGAACATACGTATGATGAAAGGAATTCCAGTCTTGACCATTCAGTCACTCTGTACATCAAGGACTGCACGTAAGTCCAATACGTCCCCCGAAACGGCAGGGTGTTCCAACCGTGACCATGCACTTATTTTGCATACCGAGGGCTACACAGAATTCCAATACGTACTTCCGACTTCGAAACGGAGGTTATGAGTGCTTGGTTTGAGGACGACTTGGTTGTTATATCTAGCATATAGAGCGACCACATAGAGGCTCCCTTGTTGGTCGATTTGCCTTAAAGTTGAATGAAGCAATATTCGATGTTTACTTTTGCTGGTATAGTCATAGTGTAGCTAGATCGATTGGTTATCGTGTTTGCCATATAAAAGTGTGTTAGCGCCTAACTATTCTGTATTATTGTATTTTATAATATAGCAAAACAGCGTGGTGTGCATATGTATATAAATATAGAGAGAGAGGGAGATATATATGTACACATTTTGTGTTGAATAACTGGGTGCACGTGATGTATGTAAATGTGTGTGCGTGCACATTGTGTGTGTGTGTGTGTAGGGAGTACATATCTTCCAAAATGTGGACATGTGATGTGTGTATGTATGAATGAGCACATGCTGTGTTGTTAACTCCAGGTCAGCTCTGATCAATTAAAGCTTATGATCAGGGGCATTCCAACCGTGACAACCCCGAGTTTTGCTTTGTTGCTTTTTGTCCTATGTGCGAGAAAGCCAGGACCATATAATCCAAAGTACTCTATTCTAAAACGGTGGGGATGAAAAACAGAGAATTTGGCTTCTATTTCTAACCGAGCGAGCGATCACGGAGAGGCCACCCTCGCACATGTAAACATGTTTAGGTATACGTGAGATGTGAAAATATAAGCATGTATGTAATGAAAAGATTACATGGAGCGATGCTATACCGTGTACATACATGTGTAAAGTGATATGTAGAGCGTGTATATTTATATGTGACAGGGTATACGTATATAGATGTATATTTAGGAGAAATTATATGGAGATACGATAGGCGTGGGTGACATGAACTGAATGAATATGCTATACTGTAGATGTTGTTATCGTTTAGCCCAGGACAACTTTGCTCAAGTAGACCTATGACCATAGGTTTCAAACGTTGATCAGGATAGCTCTTGTTTGGGGTTTTGTTCTTTTTAAAGACACCTTCTGCGGAGGAGTTTCAGAATAAGCACCAACTTCGATAATTTCTTCCTATGTTTTATCTAAATTCACAATTATCCAGCGTAATCTTTTGCGAGAGATTAGGTTGCTATTTCTAGCAGGTCGGGACCACATTACAGCTCCCTAGTTGGCTTTATAGATTTAATATTATGTATTATCGGGTAGCCCTAGATCGAACCCGATAGAGCAGATCTATGACAAAAGCATTCTAAACCTTGACCACTCCGTCTTTTCAGACATTTTACCCAGGACTACATTATCTAATATGTTCTCCATTCTTTTTTCTTTTTTTTTAATCCTTATTCTATCTTATACAGGTAGAATGTGATTTGAGATTTGGCTTCTATTTCTAACAGGCAGAGTGATGACAATGTAATTACTATCCGTTTGTTGCCATTATACGAATGTGGTTTTGGAGATAATGGAACCATAATGAAGAACGCAAAACTGACTGATTCAAATTTAGCACACCTACACAAGTGTGCTCCCCACCCCGACTTTGTTTCCTCATAACTTTTTAAAAAATGGGTACTTTTTAATGAAATTTTCTGCAAATACCTTTCAGATGGTGTAGATTACACCAGAATTTAGTGCGAGGCAAAAGGAAATGATAGGCGCGAACACATACATACTAACACACATCACATAATATTTTTCCAAATTTCATTTCGCGTGCGTGCGTGCGTGCGTGCGTGCGTGTGTGTGCGTGCTGTACGCACCCAACTTTTTTTTTCACATTAAATTCCAATATAATCGTGATTATTTGAAATGTATTTTCAGAAAATTTCATTAAAATACTCATTTTTCTGAAAGTTATGAGGAAACAAAGTCGAAGGAGAACACACTTGCGTAGGTATGACTCAAGTTCTATAGGAAATATATTTGTGTCTCGAAGAATGAGATGCAAAGCTTTTCTTGGTGTGATTTGAATTCAAAATATAAACTAAACCAGTTAATGAAGAAACAGAAGATAGCGTAGTTATTTGATGTGCTAGAAATAGTAACCAAATCTCTCTTAAATCACACCTTTACAATCTTACGAAAGGGAACACGTTAATGTCGTGCAAGTTAAATTGAAAAGGTGATATTTGAGGTTAGGACTTCGATCAAGGAATGGTGATGGTCACCGAAATGCCTATGATAATAGGTCAGCTTGACAATGTAGAGGCGGAATCGTGGAGAGTTAGTTGTGTAAAATATCGTCACTGAATGCTGTGTGCATCACACATACACACACACACATTAATGCTGCAAGATTATCACAAGACTATTTATTTACTCAGAGTTTCACGTTCCCGTTCGTCGGACAGTTGCGAATACCTTTGGTATTCGAGTACTATTTTTTCCACCTTGTTTTGCACTTATGTGCTCGCCTGTGTGTGTGTGTGTGTGTGTGTGTGTGTGTGTGTGTGTGTGTGTGTGTGTGTGTGTGTGTATAACGTTCTGTATATGCATATATCTGTATGCGAGTATGTATATTATATATATGCATATACATATACAATGTTTTGTATATGCATATATCTATGAGTGTATTATATGTTTTGTATATGCATATATCTGCATGTTTTGTATATGCATATATCTGAGTGTATGTGTATTATATATAAACGTTTTGTATATGCATATATCTGTATTATATATGTGAGTGTATGTGTATTATATATGTTTTGTATATGCATATATCTGTATGTGAGTATGTGTATTATATATAGCCACACACACATACATACATATATATACACAGTGAAGTTTTTGCAACTACGAAGTTTTACTATAAATTCTCTTAATTTACCATTCATCCAATCGAAACTACTTGGTTTTAACACTAAAGAGAAAGTACTTTTACCTGACAATGTTACATTTTGGTGGTAGCTGCCCATACAAACTTCAAAGAAGAAATACTGAAAATTAAAACTTTCCTTTTATTCTTGCAGAAGGGAAATAAGAAACCAAATCTAGAGTACATGACAACTTTTGTGACATTCACAACAAACTTTGTACTCTCTTTGACAACTTTTTATATGAGAAATAGGTTTTCTTTGTAACCCTGTAAAGTTGCCAAAATCATAAAGAGGTATTTAATTGTTACCATCTTCACACACAATATATTATTGATAGGAATATAATTTAATTTTCATATTTTATGAGTTTGAAACAATAAAGTTCCCACTTATGTGTGTGTGTATAGTACCTGTGTTGAATGCACATACACTGCAGATTAACAGAAATACACGACTTAGCATGCAAAACTCTTAGCACCATAGTTATCAAAACATAAATGGAATATTTTATAGTGAATGTATACACACTCACGTATACATCATATATATATATATATATATATATATATATACATATACACATGAATATATGAAGTGAGCGTATCAAACAATAAGCTTATTACAAAAACAAATAAAGGGGTGAATGAGTAGGCAGGGGTATATATACTCATGCATATATATACAAACATACACATAATGCATGCATATATATATATATATATATATATATATACAAACATACACATAATGCATGCATATATATATATATATATATATATACAAACATACACATAATGCATATATATATATATATACACAAACATACACATAATGCATATATATACACATGCGTGCATATATTACATACACACATCCATTACATATATACGTGCATGCATGTACAAATTTATAAGAAAAACAAAACACAACCACACGTGCATGCTGTGTGTATTATAAAAAAAATAATCACGTTTAACTAACCTGTCTATATATACATACAGTAATATATGTTTGGTTTCGAGTGCTCGGCTGGCCACGTTTGGTAAAAAGCAAGCAGGTTGTCCTCACAAAATCTCTCTCACTTATGGCAATGTTAAAGAAAAAAAGTT
Source organism: Octopus bimaculoides (assembly GCF_046866305.1). Classification (NCBI taxonomy): domain Eukaryota; kingdom Metazoa; phylum Mollusca; class Cephalopoda; order Octopoda; family Octopodidae; genus Octopus; species Octopus bimaculoides. Next base: position 16,182,352 of record NC_142934.1, on the reverse strand, counting down.
TGTTTCAACTGCCTCTGCCCGCAACTGTCGACTTGCTGTGTGCCCTTAGTCTGTGAGTGTATATATGAGTGTGGATTAGTATGTGTGTCTGTAATAATTATGTCAGTGTCGGCAGTCAACAGCTTCAACACCCCCTCTCAGACATATAATTTACTTACACACACACATATACACTTTATGTATTTAATGTGTGTGTGAGAGAGAGAGAGAGGGGGCTTTTTCTTTGTGTATATGTGTGAGAGAGAGAGCTTTGTCGTGTGTATGTGTGAGAGATTTTGTTTATGTGTGTATATGCGTTTTGTTTGTGTATGTGTGTGTATGCGTTTTATTTGTGTACGTGTGTGTGAGATTTATCGTGTGTAGAGAGAGAGACGAAGAGGTAAAGAGCTGTGTGTGTGTGTGTGTGTGTGAGCTTTATCATGTATATTGAACTTTTGTGTGTGTAAGAGAGGGATAGAGAGCTCTGTGTGTGAGAGTTTTCTTTTGTTTGTGTGTGTGAGCTTATTTATATATATAAGCTTTTTTTATCTTTGTGCGTGCATGTATGTAACGATTAATAGTTGTGTGGGTATATATATATATCAGGCAAATGTGTTAGCAGTCAACAGCTTCAAACCCCACATATATAATTACTTACACACACACACTAACTATTCAGTATGTATATGTGCGTGTATATAACAATGAGTCGCTGTGTGGGTATATGTGTGTCAGGGAAATGTGTCGTCGGCAGTCAACAGATCACCTCCTCCATGCACATACTTACACACATCGTACTACAGTCTATTTAGTACGTATATTCTTCTCTGTGTATATAACTTTCCTTGTGTCTGTGTCATTGAATGTTTTACACTTCGCTATACACCATCATATCGTGTGTGTGTGTGTTCGTTGTGATATGTACGTGCAGATTTCGTTTCGTTTATATTGTCCTTTGTATATAATATGATTGTGTGTGTGTGTTTTTCTTTCACTTGGTTTTTTTTTCTTCAGTCACTGGACTATAGCCATGCTGAAGGCACCACTTTGAAGGAGTCTAATCAAACAAATCGACCCCAGTACTTTTTTTTTTTTTAGTCTAATACTTATTTTATTGGACACTTTGCCGAACCGCTAATTCATGGGGACGTAAATAAACCAACACTGGTTGTCAAGCGGTAGGGGACAAATACAGACACACACATACATAAACACGACGGTCTTCCACACTGTTTCCTCTACATTATCTATCAATATATGCGCGCGTGTGTGTGTGTGTGTGTGTGTAAGTGGACTGCTGCATTTTTGTTGGATCGAGCAGACATATGATTAGAGGCATTCCAACCGTGTCTATCCCATCGATTACAGGGTTATTTATGATTACATTGATATTATTACCCAACGTTTCCTTTCTGTTTTTAAGAAGGGTGAGTGTGATTTTTGTTTAGGAGATTCAACTGTTATTTCTAGCAGTTGGAAGGTACTTCGTTTGGCTTGTCATTTCTATTGTCACATACTTTTGTGACTGCACGTAGACGTTAATGTGTGAGTGTGTATATGTATGTGTGAGTGTAGCATTTTATGTGTATGAGTGTCTGTATGTATGTGAGTATAGCACTTTGTGTCTGTATATGTGTAGCACTTTATGCATAGTTGTGCGTGTGTGGCGCTTTATTCGTACGTGTGAGTGTGTCTATGTATGAAGCGCTTTATGCGTGTGTATGTATGCAAGTGTTGCCGTTGATGTGTATGTGTGTGCGTCTCAGGTATTGCCCCTCCCCCCTTTCTTCCCCCTCCTTACTGCTCTGAGTCAGAGTTACCCGGATGACGGAATCACCTCAACCAGTAGCCGTGACGTCATGCATCATTTGTCATGGACACTGAAAAGGCGGAGCTAATATTTAAAAATGGACCCGCGAAAACTTCCCGAAGCTCTTTCCTCATTTATTTCCTTAACATGTTTGCAATGAAACCCTCAGCCTATGTTGTCTTAACTCATTATGGATACTATTTCTTTCACGAATCATTGATAATATCGACTACGTTTCTATAAAAATCCGTATTGTTGTTGTTACAGAGGCCCACGATCAAAGGCAGTTAAGCCTCCGCTGAGTGACAGTTTTTTATACGTCTGAGACGATATGGGGCTGCATTGTAATGTTTCTTACAAGGGTAGGGCGCTGTGAATATTGAAAAAAAAAAGGGGCACAAATTGCTATGGTTAATAATACAAAGATGGTTTTAAACTTGTATTTGTCCAACATGTGGAAGAGAGAAGTTATATGGATGTAAACTATTTTGCTTTCTCGTTATTAAAGAGCAGGGTACAAAATAAAAATTCACAAATATTTTCTTCCTTGAGAACTAGTTTTGCATAATAGACGAGTTTCTAATTTAGGCACAATAGCAATTTTAAGGGAAGAAGTTAAGTTGAAGCCATCAACCCCAACACTTCGTCGGCACTATTTTTTTAGCCCCCGGATGGGTTGAAAGGCACAGTTAACTTTGGCCGGATGAGAAACTTGAAAGTAAAACGTCAGATCCGCAATAGATTTCTTCCGATGTTCTTATGGTTCTACCAGCTCGTTGTCTTTACTCTGGACTGATTTGAGGGGAGAGGATAAGTCGATGTCATCGACCTCAGTATTTCACTTGTACTTTATCGATCATGAACGGATGAAAAGCAAAGTTGACCTCAGTGGGATTTGATCTCAAATATCACAAGACATTTCTTCCGATGCTCAAGCGATTTTGTCAGCTCACCCGCTTTACACGAGCAAAATCATGATTTCTGTTTTAGGCACAATGTCAATAATTAACGTTAAGCACAAGGCCTTTTTCTTTGTTTTTTTCCTTCTTTTCAGTGGGAAGCAGAGTTAGTTGATATCATTTACCCGGTATTTGACTGATATTTTATTTATCGATTCCTGAGGAATGAAAGGCAAAGTTGAATTCAAAATGTTAAGAGCTGGAAGAAATGCCGCTAAGCATTTTGCGCGACACACTAGTGATCCTGCCAGCTCGATACAAGCAAAATTAAGACCTCATACTCAACTGATACTTATTTCATCAATCCCAAATGGCTAAAAGGCAAAAGTTAACTTCAGCGAGTTTGAACCTAGCGTAGTAACTATTGCCAGCTCTGCGCCTTTTGGGAAATTTTAAATAATGAAAATACGTGTATTCAATTATGAAATACTTAGTATATAAGTGCATACGGTTTGGCTTTGGGAAAATATGAAATGCAGATGCCTCTGTTACGTTTATGAATGAAAATGTTGTTGCATACTCAAATAATATAATGCAAGCGAAATATATATATATATGAGAAGGGATGACCACTAAGTGGACATCCATTATACTAGAAATAGACCATATTAAATTTATATATATATATATATATATATATATATATATACTATGTGCCTGTGTCTGGTCATAATTCAAATAGAGAACTTCGAGAAAATATTCTTTAATAAATGGTAAAGATACTTCTGGAGTCGATAAAATAAAGTACCAGTAGAACACTGGAGTCGATAAAATAAAGTACCAGTAGAACACTGGAGTCGATGCTATTGACTTACCCAGTCCCTCCCGCTGTGCAAAAATTAAAAATGATTGTTTTGCTCGTGTACTATGCTGTGTACAACAATAGTTCTCAAAGAAGAAAATATCAGTAAATATTTTTGTACCCTGCTCTTGAGGAAAAAAAAAACTGACTTTGCATTCATATAAACTCTTCTTTCTTTACCAAGGTGTTGGACAAGTTTTAAATATTTAAAAACCATCCTGATTCTATTAACCATTGCAATTTGTCTTCCTATTATTTATATATTTATTTTCAGTTCTCACTGCGCCTTACCTCGAAGGAAAAGAAAGTTCTACAATAGAACTCCACGTCGTCGCTGACGTACAAAAGAAATGTCATGGCAGTGACTGCTCTGTCGCCTTTGATGCTGTGCTTTTATAAAGTCAGCAACAACAATAAGGATTTTTAACATAAGGACCAAAAGTAAGAAAAATTATTGTTCCTGTAAAATACAGGCCCTTCAATTTTTTTTTTTTAATAATAAACATGTCATTCTACATGCACACGTCTATAAACACCACACGTATAATATTGGTTTCACATTTTGGCACAAGGCCAGTAAGTTAGCGGGAGGTGGGTAAGTCGTTCAACTGATACTTATTTTATCAACTCCTTTTATCTGGAACAGTTTGATGTGTTGGTGAACAGTCAGTGGCATTGGAAAGGCATAAAGATTAAGTTATAATTGAGTAAAAACTGACATAGAGGACTGGAAAACAAAAATATTGGGATCTATTTCAAGAAAATACTGGTGCCCCCGTTTTGAAATAGATCCAAATATTGGAATATTGGAATCTGTATTGTGATGATTCTCGTCAGGTATCAAAATTCTGACATCATGACAGCAGCTGAATGCTCTGTGAACACTGTAAAGACTGTAAGATGTATCATGGACAGCTGCAACAGAGACTACAAAGCCATAGCCGGTAACAAGAGACACAAGTATTCTAACTGGATCTGCACACCAGAATTCATACCCACATTTCTGAACAGGCCCTTAGGCTCAATTCAGAGGGCCACCTTATGTGCCTGTATGTATTAACCTATTTCAGTTCATTTTCCCAAACAATTATGTTTTGGTCACATCACTGAGGTTCTTTAAAGAAAACATTAACATTGCTCATGTTTGTCTTCTGCTCAGAAAATGTTGTCATGCATCTGAATAAAGAAACATGATTTATATAGGAAACAGGACAGTGATTCGAATTTGAGATATTCATACTTCTTCAAAGGATATTTGAGACAGAAATCATACAATTCTATTAGTAAAATGAAGCTAGTTTGAAGAACAACCTGGTTTTAGATTCCATTCTATACACACAAAGTATGCTAGACTATTATATTGAACTGTAAAATTATCAAATAGACGAGCAAACATTCTTTTGATATTTTGCATAGGCACACACATGACTGTGTGGTTAAGAAGCTTACTTCTCAATCATGTGGTCTTGAGTTTAGTCCTACTGCATGGCACTTTGGGCAAATATCTTCTGTAACACTAGGCTGACCAAAGCCTTGTAAGTGGTAAATGGAAATTGAAAGAAAACCAGCATATATATATATATATATATTTAATTAGAGGTTAATTTAGCCTTATTAAGGGGATAAAAATATCCAATGAATTACTGGTTCATTCTCAATTATTTTTTTGTGAATAATGATATTCATAAAATAATAGGTCTATGTATAAATCTTGGTTTATAAATATTCAAAATAAAATTCAGGAAATGGATATGTAGCATTAATATAATTCATTAACTGCAAAAATCCAACATATTCTCTTTCGCAATTAATAAATTATATTAATGCTACATCTCCATTTTCTGAAATTTATATATATGTGCCACTGGCACAAGTGCCAGTAAGGCGACGCTGGTAACGATCACGCTCAAATGGTGTGGTGGTGGTGGTGGTGGGGTTCTGTTTATTCTTTGTATTTAGCTTCCAACAAACTACAACAAAACTGAAAAATATCCAAGCATGGTTGTGCGGTAAGTCACTTGCTTCCCAACCTCGTTCAAGATTCAGTCCCATTTGGGCAAGTGTCTTCTACAATAGCCTTGAGCCAAACAAAACCTTGCAAGTGGATCTGGTTACCATAAACTGAAATAAACCCATCAAATGTATGTGTGTGTGTGTATGCCTAAATCTATGTGTGTGTATACATTTGTGTTTGTGTTTGCCTCCACTACCACTTGACAACTGGTATTCGTTTGTTTATATCCCTGCAACTTAGCAGTTTGGCATAAGAGACCAATAGAATAAACACCAGGTTTTAAAAAAATAAGTACTGGGACTAATTTGTTTGACTAAAATCATTTGAATGTGATGCCCCAACATGGCCAAAGACCAATGACTGGAACAAATATGAGATGAAAGCTAAAAGAATGATGTTGCATAAACTTTAATAAATTATTATAATTAAACAGCTTATACTATAATGGAATTTGAAGAAGGATAAACTCTAAATTGAAGTCATGTTTAATTATTGTCTATGGTGTTAGCAATTATCTAATTAATCTAGTAATATCATTAACAGCCGCAGAATATCTTCATTTGTCGTATGTCCTCTCTATCTCCCTCCTCTGACATTCACATCAAAAGCAATTAATTGCTATGATCTATGATACTTTCACCACTTCTGTAATAATGGAAATAATAATATAACAGATCATTTAATTAGCTGAATACTAATTACATATATATATATATATATATATATATATACATGGTCTGCTCAATAAGTATCCGGACTGTTGCCATAGTAACAAAGCTAAAGTACGCAAAGTGAAGCCGCTAGGCACAGATTGACCTTGAACTCTGCTGTGCATGCGCACTAAGTTTTAACGTTCTAGCGTGCTTCCCCTGTTTACAGCAGTACTTGGAAGGAAGGTGTGTGATCGTTGCATTAACCATGACAGAGAAAGTTGAACAGAGAATCTGCATCTAATTTTGCCAAAAGCCTGCCGATACCTGCTCAAGCCTATGCAAAGTTTTCAAAAAGTTTTCATTGTTCTTGACACAATCAATGAGATCTTGTGCGGCTGAAACCCGAGTGTCCTTTTGGTCAGGGGATAGAAATTCAAATGATTGCTATCTTAGATTACTATACAGGATTACATCAGCTATATATTTTACTACATCATAAATTTGTGTTTTTTCCTAAATAAAATGAACTGAGCATTTTCTGAAAGAAAAACTGCCAAGTAAAACATTTTTCCTTCGTAACCCCAGAACTATTAATTGAGAGATGGAAACATAAAAGCAGAAATTCATAATGTTTTTTTTCACACAATTAGTGTAATTAATTAAAAATAAATACCCAGACTTGTCTAGTGTAACAAACATTTCGTGAAAAGACTTCATCCAGTCTGACAGCTATTTAAAAACAAGTTTCAAAACAAGTTAATTTTTACATTTTATAATTTAAATTTGTTTATGAATAGTGTGTAAAATAATTTTTTTGCATGAATATACATTATGCTGAACTTCTATGTACATATTTTGTTAGTTTTATTTTCAATTTGTTTTTGTTTTGCACATATTAGAATAAATTAAGTAATAAATTTTACTTTTATATATATATGCATACACATATGTATGTATACACACACACACACACATAAAGGTGTAGTCATGACTGTGTGGTTAATAAGCATGCTTTTTAACCACATGGTATCAGGTTCAGTTCCACTGTGACATCTTGAGCAAATGTCTTCTACTATAGCCCTAAGCAGACCAATTCTTTGTGAGTAAATTTGATAGAAACTGTGTGAAAACTCATCATATATATATATATATATTGCAGCACAATTTTGTCAGTGAACAGGTCGCGGTCTGAAAGCGACGAAAATATTTTGACAAATTAAATTTAAATGTTGAAGTGAATCTGACGGTTTTTGTGTGTTATTCTAAATGGCTTATAAACACCTTCCACGCTGCAATTGTTTTCGTTCCAGCACACGATCTCAGATCAGGTCACTTGCTATGCAAGTACATCTCCGTAATATATATATAATAAATGAAAAATGCATTAAATACTAAAAAACATAAGCATAGGACAAACACAGAAGAACCCTAATTCTTCATCAGTTATTGACCGAGAGTCAAGAGAGTGTTTATATCCACTCACAACTACAAAAGTTACCTAAAACATTACTGACTCCATGGTACATGATACCAAGTCATACTTGTTTGTGGATGACGGCTGTTTTTTTATTGTCTTCATCATCATTATCATCACCATGATGTTAGAAATGACTTTTTCAAAAATGAAATAACAAAGTTTTTGAGGGGGGTTTTTTTCCAATAATTTTTAGTAGAGTTGTTTTGAACGAAATTCTTCAGTTTTTTAATCTTTTTTTTTATTATCAATTTTATTTATGTCAGTACGTTTTTTATTTCTCCATACTAATGCCTGTGAACTTAGAAATTGATCCATATTAATTGTTGTCAACTGTCTTATTTCCCCATAATAACCCTTGTTATTTTAAAAACAAAGAACAAATCCGTTAGACTCCAAAGACAGCATCTAAGTTGCTCTGACATTAAAAGAAAATTGTTTTTGATGTTGAGATATCAAAAATGAAGCCAATTTATTTTTCACAAACCAGAAGTGAAGATGTTTTCAATGTAATGTGGTTCTTCAATACTTCAATATCTCTTTTTCTTAGTTTTTATCTGAGCCATTCTTATGTTAATATGTTTGATGTCTTTTTTATTTCTTGATATTAATTGATCCAATAAATATATTGAGTATTAGCAATCTGTCTGTCAGGGTGGCGAGCTAGCTGGATCGTTTGATGCCAGACAAAATGTTTAGCAGTATTTCTTCTGGCTTTGAGGTGGTGAGTTGGAATAATTGTAAGCACACCAGGCAAAATGCTTAGTTTAACACGAGGCAGATCTTCTGCCAACTGGTTATCGGTGCAGTGCTGCACCCTATATATTACTAGCAGGGGGAGTGAACTCCTACCATCCTCTAGCAAGCAACAGGATAATGAGACTGACTCAATTTCAAGCTGGTTCGCTCATTCTCAATCATGAACATCTAATAGTAACATGGAACAGCCACTTTGATGTGGCAATTAGCTTTACTCATTAGTATAGTTATTACTCTGATCTTTTCTTGAGATTTTACAAATAGCTATTTTGCTTGTTGCAAATCAGTGACTGATGGTCTCTTTGTTCACAATATAATGCTGGCTGGAGCAGATCCTGGATATCGCTCTGGTAGCCAGGTGCTCACGACTGAGGATGAACCAACCACCTTGAAACTGAATCAGTCTCATGATCCTGTTGTCTGCTAGAGGATAATAGAGATTTGCTCTCCCTACTAGCAATATATAGGGTGCAGCACTGCACTGATAACCAGATGGCGGAAGATCTGCCTGGGGTTAAACTAGTAGTAACATGGAACAGCCGCTTTGATGTGGTGATTAACATTACCTGTTATATATATATATATATAGTACCGTGTGACTGGCCCTCGTGCTGGTGGAACATAAAAGCACCCACTACACTCTCAGAGTGGTTGGCGTTAGGAAGGGCATCCAGCTGTAGAAATTCTGCCAGATCAGATTGGAGCCTGGTGCAGCCTTCTGGCTTGCTAGTCCTCAGTCAAATCATCCAACCCATGCTAGCATGGAAAGTGGACGTTAAACGATGATGATGATGATATACATATATATAAGTATATTATTGTTTACACTAATATCAAGTGCTATGCAATCAATGTGCATCAGTGAAAATTTGTGGTTGTCGTCGTCTTCTGGCTGCTATTTTTAGCATGCTGGTGCTGCTTGTAGCACCCTTAATTATTAATTATATATATACATATATATATATAGGAAGGGCATCCAGCTGTAGAAACTCTGCCAAATTAGATTGGAGCTTGGTGTTGCCATCCGGTTTCACCAGTCCTCAGTCAAATCGTCCAACCCATGCTAGCATGTAAAGCGGACGTTAAACGATGATGATGATGATGATGATATATATATATATATATATATATATATATATATATATATATATATATAAGCAATGTTAATTCTCTAAATGAAGTATTAACAGTAACTGCACGATAAAGTGTAGTATATTGCCACTTAAGTGTGGCTGACCCCTAGGGGTGGATGTTACTGTTGCTTTTAGCCCCAGGAGGACATCTCCTCCAGCTGGCTTATCGACACACTACTATATATATATATACATATATATATATATATATATATATATATATATATATATATATATATATATATATATGTATGTATGTATGTAGAATTCTTTTTGGAAATATCTCAGAGCACACACATAAAACTATAAATAATTGCATGTAAATGCTGAGTTGAAAAGCCCTATATGTATAAGTGCATGTATTCGTGTGGTGCATACGGAAGTTACATATAATCTATTAATAAACTTATAGTCTCGTTATCGAAATATAACCTGTTGATAGACAACATGAGCTCAGCAGATGAGAGTGAGAATCAGCTGACTAGTTTTACATTTCTTAAGGCTCATCAAGAACATAACTTACCTGACTGCTCAGCTGACAATGTTTCGAAAGATATTAACTTTCCTTGCTCTGAAAAATGCAAACAAATATATTTTTCCAACATAGCGTGGTTATTCAAAAATATAAATGGGTAATCAGGAATCATAGACATGATAATTTAGAACAACGTGAAGCAAAATAATGGTTATGTAGGACCACCTGAATAATAAACAAATCAAGGTAACAAATTAGCGTTCAGTATACACATATTCTTTCACGTGGTTGGCGTTAGGAAGGGCATCCAGCTGTAGAAACTCTGCCAAATCAGATTGGAGCCTGGTGTAGCCATCTGGTTTCACCAGTCCTCAGTCAAATCGTCCAACCCATGCTAGCATGGAATGCGGACATTAAACGACGACGACGTATGGCCGTATAGCCTTTCTTGTTTGTTTGCCTGTCTTGTTTTCTGTCCGCCACTACATTCCTCCATGGTACAAATTTAATTTGTGGTCTGTGGGAAGAGCCATTTTAACGATGCATCCTGCCCTAACTCTTCGAAACGCCACTGTTAGAATGGTGGCAGCTGATGAAGGAAAATGTTCTCTATGTGGCCTGTGTGTTTTCTGTACTCCGTTTATTATTTTTTTTGTCTACGATTTGTTTGCAACGTCCTGTACCCAGATATGCATCTATATATACAGGTAGATGTCAATATGTACGTACATGTATGTATATATGCATATACTCATTTATTATTTATATATATATATATATATATATATATATATATTAAAATAAACAGGACTTTGTTTTTCTTGGAGTTAGGTGTATTTACAAAATATAAGCAGAATTGTCTTCGGAACAGAAGGCAAATAAAAGAAATTAAAATTTAAATAGATTTCGTACATGTCTGTGTTTATGTGTGTGTATGTATGGATGTGCATGTCTGTGTGTATGTGTGTGTGTATGTATGTATGTATTCTGTATGTATGTGCTATCTTTCTCTTTTTGATTTAAAATAAATTTTGACTAGCCGACTTGGTTGCAAGGTTGTAAAGGAAAGCATCCTTGTTTTAACCTTTAAACTAGGGATGGGCAACTTTTCGTCAACTGGGCGCTGCATCATACCATTTCAAAGTGGGAAAGAGCCGCATGATAAAACACATACTCTTTACTCTTTTACTCTCTTTCACTTATTTCAGTCTTTTGACTGCGGCCATGCTGGAGCACCGCCTTTAGTCGAGAAAATCAACCCCATGACCTATTCTTTGTAAGCCTAGTACTTATTCTATCGGCACCAAGCACCGTGGATCAGTTGGGTGGCCTGTGGAAAGAAAGATGTAGTCTTATAGGAGAAGGGAGTGGAAATAAAAAGTCAGTGGTGATGGTCAGAACAAATACAGGGGAACAGTCTGTCCAATACTCTAACAACTTTATCCTGCACATGTGTACAACACATAGAAGAGAGACATATGCATCAAAAATAAAATAAGATACTGTTAACACTAGATACCTCATCTCTCTCTCTCACTCACACACACAGACACACACACACAAACATACAGACAGACATACACACACATAAACACACACTTTTCCTTCAAATTCTACAACAGTTCAGTTGACGATCATCAGAAGGATGCAAAACTATTACTACTGTGACATCTGTTTCCTCCATCAACTGTGATATTTCTCTGAACACACTCCTCTCTCTCTCTCTCTTTCTCTCTCTCTCTCTCTTTCTCTCTCTCTCTCTCTCTCTCTCTTTCTCTCTCTCTCTCTCTCTCTCTCTCTCAGTTCATGTTACAACAGTGATCACACCGCCACCTAGTGGACAGAGATCAAACTTCTGTATCACTTTCCAACACCACCAGCTTTGTTTGTTATTTTTACAATTTTTTTTTTCATATTTGTATTTATATTTTCATGTTATTGGCATTACCTCCACCCACACACATGCACTAAAATCACTCCACCACCCCATCGTCACCACCATTAACTCCACCACTGTCGCCAACATCTCCGTTATAGACAGCACCACAACGACCATTATCTCCAACACCGCCTCAACCAAAACTGTCTTCTCTAACAACACTATTCCCGCCATCATCATCATCATCATCATCATTGTCGCCAACACCATCACTACTATTGTCTACATCATCTCCATCACCATCACTTGTACAAGCCCTATCGCCGCCATCATCCCCACTCTCATCCCCATCATCATCATTATCATCATCACCATCATCTTCATCATTCCCAGCATCACAACGATCACCACCACCACCATCATTATAGTTTCCACTATCAACACCACTTCTACCAGCACCATCACTGCTATTATCATCACCACCACCATCACCACCAGCTCCACTACCACCACCACCACCACCACCACTTCCTCCACCACCTCCACCTCCACCAGCATCACCTCCACCACCATCATCGTCCCTATCATCCTCATCTCCACCATCAACATCATCACCAGCTTCGCTATCAGCCATCACTAACAATGCCATCGTCTCCTCCATCAACAGCATCACTGCCTGCCGTCTTCATCGCCATCACCGACTCCATTGTTACTCCTACCACCAACGCCATCATCTGCACTACGAACAGCATCATCGCCACAGCCACCTACATCCCATCAGGCTTATACTAACAGATCACATTAAGTTTCTATTGCGTCATACTGTTGTGAAAACAAACATTAATTCCAAGAACCCACCCCAACACCGTATTAACCACCACTGCCACCATCGCCCACGCCACCAACACCAACGCCGCCACTTTTACCGTTAGCACTACCGCCACTACCACCAACACTGCCGTCACCATCATCGCCACCACCACCACCACCAACAACAGCTCTACCACCACCACCATCATCATCACCATCACCACACCACCATCACTACCACCAACAACAACAACAACAGCACTACCACCACCACCATCATCACCAGAACCACCAACCACACCACCACCACCACCATTACCACCACCATCACCACACCACCACCACCACCACCACTACCATCACCACCACCACCACCGTCACCACCACTACCGCCACCACCAGAACATCAGCACTGCCTCCATCACCATCCACCTCTGTCACTGCCACTACTACCAACACTACTACCACCAACACTACTACCACCAACACTACTACCACCAACACTACTACCATCATTATCACCAACACCACCAATACCAATGACAATCTTGTATGTGGTCGCTCAAAATGCTAGAAATAGCAACCAAATTTCCCTCAAATCACCTCAGTACTGCCATAGTAGTAAAGAACACGCTGAACCATGTGTTTCTGAATTCTGTTCACATAGGGAAAAGACTGGGATGCGATGGGATGGGCATGATTAGAATATCCTTGATCACAGATCTGCTTGATTGTGACTAACATGACACTAAACAACAAAATCAATAAGACTCTACCCAGTCGAATGACATGCCGGAAACAGCAACCACCTCTCTCGAATTACACTTTGCTGTCTTGAAAATAGGAAGGACACAGATGATGAATTCCATCACCATCACCGCCATCACTACCAGCTCCACTACCATCACCACCACCACCACCACCACCAGCATCACCTCCACCACTAGCATCACCTCCACCACTATCAACATCACCACTATCTTCTCTATTAGCCATCAATAATAGCACAGATCAGATTGGAGCCTGGTGCAGCCTCTTGGCTTGCCAGTCTCCAGTTGTTCTGCCTGATGGTGATGAGAATTGACTTGTTCTGACAACTGAATTCCTAGTTGTGAAATTAATGTGTAAACAGCTGAGTATATCATATAGATGTCTTGCCTTCCAACATAAATTCTCAGACTGAATCAACGTGACACAATATGTGATATTGTTGGGGTATTTGAATTATAGTTGCTGTCTTACCAAATTCATTTACAAGCTCTGACTAGCAGCCATGCCAGTGGCATGTAAAAAGCACCATTCGAGTGTGGCCAATGCTAGTGCCACCTGACTGTCACCTGTGCCAGTGGTCACGTAAAAAGCACTATTCAAGTGTGGTTGATGCCAGTGCATGTAAAAAGCACCATTCGAGTGTGGCCAATGCCAGTGCCACCTGTGCCAGTGGCATGTAAAAACACCATTGAAGCATGACTGATGCCAGTGGCATGGTAAAAAGCACCGTTCAAGCGTGGCCGATGCCAGTGCTGCCTGACTGATTCCCGTGCCAGTGGTACATAAAAACACCCCCTACAGTCTCGGAGTGGTTGGCATTAGGAAGGGCATCCAGCTGTAGAAACATTTCCAGATCAGATTGGAGCCTGGTGCAGCCTCTTGGCTTGCCAATCTCCAGTCAGACCGTCCAACCCATTCCAGCATAGAAAACGCACGTTAAACGATGATGATGTATGTACGTGTATCACTATTCAATTTTATTTCAAGATTTCTGGCTAGTAGAGAAAGACTGGTTTCTAATCTAGATCCAAGGCTCCATCATTGGAATTTCAATATCAACAGAGTATTTTTGTCTGTATGTATATGTACAGATTTGTATGTTTTGTTTTATGCATGTATTCTGACACAAATAGTTACAATGTGTGTGTGCGTGTTTGCTTCATGCTCTTGTTTGATGAGGCTGGGGGTCATCCAGGTTAGTGGTCCCAGACATGTTATCATGCACAGAGCAAACCAGATTTACCAGTGTGCTCCATTGCTGGTGGTCTCATGCCAGCCCCTGTGCATCCTCTAAGGTGATGTTGAGCCTCTGGAGATCTTCCCCAATTACGGACAGCCATCTGGTGCGGGACTTGGCATGAGACCTTTTCCAGCCCACAGCTGCTACATCAAAGGGCTATGCAAAGTTTTCAAAAAGCTTTCGTTGGACTGAACTAAACCATAATTAATCTGCACATCCTCTGATAACTCATGGATGGTGATTCAATGATTTCCCCTCACAGCTGCACGTACACCTGTGATGCTTTTCTCAGTTCTACTGATTGTGAGTCTCCAAGAACGTTCATCAATGTCAACATTTCTTTAGCCATCGTGGAAATGCCTGAACCACTTGTACACATGTGTGCGGCACATACGCTCCTCTCCATACACTTTCTGCAACTTTGCGTAGGCCTCTGAACAGGTAACGCCATGACAACCTTCTCTGTGATTGTCAATGCAACAATCACATGCTACACACCTTCCTTCCAAGCATTGCTGTAAACAGCAGAAGTGAGCTAGAATGTTAAAACTTAGTGTGCATGCACAGCAGAGTTCAAGGTCAGTCTTTGCCAAGTAGCTTTACTCTGCATGCTTTAGCTTTGTTACTATGGCAACAGTCTGGATACTTACTGACCAAACCTCGTATATACGGTAGTTGTCTACTCTTGATGGTGGTGTTGGTGATAGTGGTGGTGGTAGCAGCCGCAGTGATGGTAATGATGGTGGTGGTGGTGGTGGTAATAATAGTCGGCATGCAATTTCAGAGCTAGTGTTACTGTCTAAGTATGAATGTTGTTGTTGTTGTTGTTGTTGTTGTACTTACATCTTAGATCCATCATGGTGTCTGATGTGGCTTTTTAAACCAGATAATGTATTGAAAAGACACTCACATAGATTGCATATCTGATTTGGACCACCAAGAGCTGTAGTTAAGTTCTGATCTTTGTGGATCTTAAAATGTCTTTTGAGGCCTCTGTTAGATTGCAGACCTT